>NW_009242079.1:0-1729 GCF_000690835.1 Fulmarus glacialis | reverse complement strand
ATGATTCTATGATTCTGTGATTCTAATCCCAACACAGACATGATTTGAAACAGCTGCATTAAGCTTTGCTAGTCTACAGTATTTCTCTACTTATAAAGGATGAATTCTGTTTAATGTACTGGCTGAGGTTCTTGCACATGGACAGAATAAAACTTACGAGCAACACACTAGGATGAAGTTTGAAGTACCATGCTGCTGTTACTTAACTCAGGATTCTTCTAACTTTGTGAATGCATGTACAGTACAGTCTCAAGGTCAACTGCAGTATATCATTTCATACGCCCATTTGCAGAGAACAAGATTTTACTTTACAGATGGATAAAAGTAGACAAACAAAAACCATACAGCCTAGGCATTGTCTTTGCCAAGCTACCTATGATGAGCTTAAAGTCTTAAAAATACTTTTTTAAAAATGACAAAAATGACAAATATGACAAAATGACCCAGAGAAATCTCAGTGAGTTCTGCAACATGTCCAGATCAGCACACTTAAAAATCCAACATAGAATGTGTTGTTTTGGGGAGTGTCTAGTCTTCTACATTTGAAAAAAGATACTTTAAAAAAATGAATGTGTATTTGAGTCCTGCTATCTAGCAAATGGTTACGTAGACTTTCCCATACCTGCACAATGTCACAACGTATAAAGGAACACTTACATCATAATGTTATTATCTACATTTGAATTTTAATACTCTAACTACACCTATTATTTCTATTAGATCTCAGGTTTTTGCTACTAAAAAGCCTAGTGTTTACATCAGTCTTACTTCACCTGTGGTTCCGCACTGCTTGTTTCTGTCCAAATGATTAAAGCTATCTCAATATTAAAAAGTAGATCATTAAATTGCCTACAATCTACTTCATATTATTATTTTTTATTCAAACACTAATAAGAGAGACTGTACTAGGCTTTATAAATGTGGGGTATAGGCAAATCGTCAAAAGTCCTCACTATTTCAGACTATTTCCCTTAAAAAGAAACAGAAGAGCTCTTCTGATTGGTAACAATGCAAGTGTCCACTAAAACGCACCGAATGTCTTGAAGATAACTGCCTTCCATGTGTAGTCAAAATATTCGTACGAACAGAAGCATCTGCAGTTACCCCAAATTCCTTAATCCACTCCACACCAGTTTGCTCTGTTGGTACGACTCCCAGGCACACCACCCACAGAGACATCCAAATACCAAACCTTGATGAACCACAGCAGCTCCTCCAGCACTCCTTTCCAGAATACCCTCTTCGTTGTTAGCAGTGGAAGCTGATCTGAAAAAGAGTTTCAGAGTATCAGAGGTGACCAGCGATTCATCAGGGTGACCTGACTTACGGTTTTCTCCACAGAGGGCAATGCCAACACCTGACATTCAGAGGTTTGGATATGCAGTAAAAAGTTGGTAAAGGATGTGTAATTCTCCTATTCAGATCAAGGAAGACAAGAACCTGACTTTTCCTGGACAGAGGGGGAAGATGAATTCTCCATGGGGACTTCGACGAACTCCGCTGCGAGGCCACCGTGGTGCAGCGTACGGATGTATGTGTGGGCATTCGCAACGGAAAGCGGAAGCTTAAGATAAAATTCTTGGCAAATCTATTTCACAAACCATCCTTCCTACTATGCTTGAATGGTAGGAAGGACCAGTACAGGCTATCTCAAGATCTTATCCGTTTTTTCACCAGATGACAGCTATGGGGCTGGGCCAGGCCTGGCCGTCGGGCCGAGGGAGAGGAG
>NW_009242078.1:0-1726 GCF_000690835.1 Fulmarus glacialis | reverse complement strand
AAACTCTTAGTGAATTACAAAATGTGCCACTCACTTAGGTATGGAGAAAGAAGTCACTCAGGGAACTGTTAAGAATAGCAATGACTCTGAATAACCCCACAGATGCAATCTGAGAAAGCATTTTCACATACAGAAATTGTTTTAGCTTTCACCTCTATGATGAAAAGTCACTGTCCCTACCTCTCACTAATAAGGTCAGTTTTGGGCACCTCCAATGAAGCTGCCATTTCTGGTGGTTTAAGTGATGGGGACACCTGTCCCCCAAGAGCTAAACTGAGAGTACAACTCACCTCATAGACATTACCAAACAGCCTGCATGTGTTAGCAACCTTGTCACTTATTCACCTGGCCTGGGTTCAAAGCACTGACCTAAAAGTGAAAGGTTCCCCCCAGCCATGCATCCCCAACCAATAAATTAAAAGTCCATCTTCAGTACAAGGTTATCTTTCATCATGAGTTGGGGTGTAGGAGCTATTAGAATATTCCATTCGGAAGGCTTTGCAATACTGAGACTTTTAATTAACACTGTCACCACCTTGCTAAGTGGTGACAAAGGTCAGGGTTTTGCAAGTCAGCTTTCTCTTGGATGTGAATGACTATTTTTGCAGTATAGTTTGTACAGTCACATCATATGCACGAATCCTTGAAAAGAGATGGTCACAAACAGCATGCCGGCAATACTCCTCGAGAACCCTTTGTCCAAATGGCAATGTCCAGCTGTCTTATAGCAGCCCTGGATAATTCATTCTAACTAGATGGAGTAATGGGGAGCAATCCCTTGCTGTTTGCAATGATCTTACCTCTTCACCTTCCCTCCTACTTCAATAACAATATGCATGACATCATTTACAGTTATACACTACCTTTCTGATGACTCTACTCTCTTTGCCTTTTATGTAAAACAACAGGTATGTTAATACCTAGTCATAACAGAATTAATACCTCTGAACTTTTTTGATTACATCCCATTATGCAATGCATTAAAATGCTCAAGGTACAACATTAGCGCTACAGAATGGTAAATAAATGGTATAACCTGTGAAGTAAACAAAGTTCTCAAATTACTAACAAATTTCTGAGTTATAATAGCCCCGATTTTAAATTGCTTTCTCTAATGAGAGTGAAAAGACAGACAGTGAGTAAAGACTCAACATTTGAGTCCTTGCTCTTCCACAGCTTTTTGTACAACTTCTTTCAAGTGGTAAAACCTCTATACACGTCTGTCTAAAATCTTTACCCCACAGTAAAGGTAAAATGTAAATATGCCCCATGGACTGAGAGTTCTAAATGCAGAATTAGAAGGGCTCTGTTCATCTCTAAAATGAGTTATTTTGCAGCATTTTACAGTCTCATGTACATTCTGCAAATTTAAAATGTTGTAGCAAGTGAAAGAACTTTTATTTCACAAGCCTCAAAAAACAAATATTGGTGAAAAAAGTATCTGTGAATCAAGAATATTCAGAACACAGTTCTTAAATGGGAGTAAAGCTTTAAAAACAAAACAAAAACAAAAAAGGGACTAATGGAACAATACAAATGCGAAGTTTTGAATAATCTATTTTTGGTCAATGGCTTTTGTTTTCTTTTATTTTCAGATGTTGATTTTGTATTTCCCTCGAAGGAAAAGTTTATGGACATGTTGATCTCTTTCAGTAGGCCATATTGTTTCTAGCATTTAATAATTTAACAATTAACAGATCATGGTAGAATTTTTTTTTTTTTTTTT
>NW_009242077.1:0-1712 GCF_000690835.1 Fulmarus glacialis | reverse complement strand
TTTTTTTTTTTATGCCTGCGAGAGGAATAGGAAATGCTTGGTAATAGTTTATGTCCCTAGTATCCTGGCAAATGAGACTAACTTACCAATTTCCGTGGTGGAATGAATGACTTCACAGCTTGCTTATAGAATGGTTTGGTGACTCTTAAAATTTCTTTTCTGATGGCTGTTGACTCTTTGTTGCCTGCTGCCAACAGAGGCAGTAAGGTGGCTTGATGTGTAGAAGCTCCTTGTAAAAACTTGCTAGCGCTAACCTTAAGCAGCCAGCTGCTTCTAAAACCTGTTTATATTTTGTAGTTCTTACTTGGAGAAGCTGCAAAGTTCTTATTCTTCCAAACTAATGCTTAATCTATTCTATATCCATCCGGCTTTTGAAATTGTTTGCATAACGTTAGACTGCCTGCTGATTGCTGCAGTAGTGCCACGTCACATTTCCAGAGTGAATTAGGAAATGAAAGTTGAAGGGTGCATATTGTTATGCTATTTCTCTGGCTATAATACCTGCTTAAATGTAAAGGCAAAATTCTGTTGATTTAAAACTCAGTAAGACAAGCTGCAGTGTGACCAAACGCTGAGGCTCCAAGTATTTCAGTTTTGATATTCCACTTTAGAAACGCAAGCTGAGAGTATCATTATTAGTTCTTGAAGTGTCCAGTTGATTTCAGTGCTCCTACTGTTAGGTTGAGTTATTTTTTTAGTATTCTTTTGAAAGATCTGGGTAGAAAAATGATAAAATGTAAGCAGTTGTCTTGTGCAGATTCTTCACTTAATTTGTAAACAGGCGCAGGACAGGCTAGATCAACTTTCAAGGGCAGAGTTAAGGCTGCCAGAGGTATGATATGAGAGACACTATTAAATCTGTGCTGCCTTGTTTGGAGGTTTATCCCGAAACGTTCTGTGTGGCTACAAAATATAGTGAAGTAACTTTAACTCTGTTGAGTGACTCTTGTTGTGTGGGCTGTATGCCTAAGGCTTGCTTATTTTTCTCTTGGTTGCACTTTGACTTCTTGGTTTTGAAGTGGCAGCTTTATTGGGGTATAGTATGCTTTGCTGATACCCTGTTAGCAAGTTGGATTGAAGTTTTGCTGTAGTCTAAACTCCTCTGGCAGCTGCATTTACAGATTCTTAACTGAGCTATTTCAGTCTGTGAAGTTAGTTAAGGGGGAGAAATCTTTAGTCAGGTTTTCTGGCAAATTAGTGTGCTGAAATAGCTCAGCAAAGGATCTGAGTGCAGGACAGGGTGTGAAAGCTAACAGCTTACAGGGAAGCTAAGAGAGCTAATTTCATGATCATGTTCGTGGCAGTTTGTGGCAATCCAGGACAGGATTATCTGTGGTCCAGCTTCCCCCGGCTTTTCCCTCTCAAAGCTGCAACTCCTACCTACCTCTCTGTCTTTGTGCTCATCTGAGGGAGCGAAGCAATCGGAACACTATTCAATTTTAGGTTTGGGCAGGTTGATATCTGTTGGCTTTTGTTCGACCTTCTAGCTGTAGATCAGAGCTGAGGAAGGTTGGAAAGGGCTGTGCAAAACTGCTGCAATATTGAGTTAGATAACTTTAAGCATGGAGGCCTTAGGTTTTATTTTACGTAAAGGGCTAATAATGTTATTGTACTCTACCTATACATGTGCTTTGGAGAAAGTGTAATGGATTAGATGGAATTCTGGTCTGACTCTGTGTGGCTGCCAAAACCAGCACATTCTCCACCCCTTA
>NW_009242076.1:0-1722 GCF_000690835.1 Fulmarus glacialis | reverse complement strand
GCAGGTTTTATATCGCCGTAGGGTTCTTTCCCTTCCCCTCCTCCTCTGGCTTGCAGCCCGCTCGCTCAGATAATTTCATTATTATCACTCCTTTGGTCAAGAGCTGCAACATGTCTCTCCAGCAAGTTCCACAGAGAAAGCCAAAAGAAATATGCATTGCACAATCTTGCAACCAGCAGCCTTTGGCATATGCCCTCTGTCATGAGCCTCTGATTAGGCAGTCAAGATTATATCCTTCTCAAATCCTTTGCTTTGGGCTTGCTGAGGTGGTTCCTGTCTTGTGGACTCCCCCATGAGAGCCAGATACCAGCCTGTTGACATCCTCTTGATTAATTTATAAGCACACTCAATCAATACAGTTAACATTCAGGTAGTAAGAACTTGTGTAAAGAAGTTTACACAACATTCAGATTTTTGATGAAACAAAGTTGAGAAACAGATACCTGAGAACTAAACTCTGGAGAAACCTCAGTTTTGTTATTTGTTCCTCCCTTGGGTTCTTCTCTGCTTTTCCCCTGTTCTGCATGGTTTCAAAACTCTTTCTTATTTCATGGAAATACTCTCACCCTTGACTCCTGCCCTCCAGCCTCATGGGTTTTCCTGCTTTGCAGAGGCAGCATGGGCCAGGGGAGGCAGGCGCTTCCTCTGGCAATCAAGGGGCCACTGTATTTCAGCAGTGACTCAGCCCAAAGCGAACCCCGTAGGGTAGGGCTGCCAGTGATGGCTTTCATAGTCACGGCACTGTGCAGCCACACTGGTTTTGAGCTGTCCTCTCCATAGTGAATGATCTGCACAGGGGAAAAGTGAGGTGTCGCAGCCCCCAATTTTTATTATTTCTCCTCTTTTAGCACCTTTAACCTTTCCCTGCAGCTCCAGATTCAAGCCCATGCTTTCTTCACAGGAAAACCAACAACTATTCCTTGCTCCTGAATAGCTTGCAAGAGCCTGAACATTGCGTTTCCAACACAGATCAACCAATATTTCCACAGGGGAGGAAAATAATGGTCTGTATTATTACTTTGACTAATACTCAAAGATACCAAGCAACAAATAGCATCCAAAATTTTTCTAGGCAGAAATGAAATGTAAAAGAAATCTCTCATTCTGCCATCCGCAGCTTCCTAACCCAGGCATACCAGCAATGGCACAGAACTAGAAAGAGTTCCCACGGCCACTTTCAATCATAATATGATTTTCCTACCATAATATGAATTGTTATCTCGTTCACAAAACACACGATTAACTGCACCCTGCATCTTCTCAGGAGACTTGTGGATTGCTTGTTTGCACTATAGCAAGGGAGTGTAAGTGCTATGTTTGGGACTGTTGCCTTGGTTAAATCTTTAAATGTACTGATTTTTTACTTCTTTAGTTAATTTGTTTGTTTGTTCAAAAACACTAACCTATGAGGAAAGGAGTTTGCTGGCTACCATTATATTATTTAGTGCAGTGTCTATGGAGCATCTTACAATGTATAACGCTAGAGTAGCAGCAGCAATCCTGTAATTGAAAGAGTCACAAGGGACAACTATAATAAAAACCGGCAGACCCCTGGATTAGCTAGGCTGAATTTCTTCAGCTTATAAGGGCTTTGGAAAACACTGCAGAAAGAATTTTGAGATGTACTTGGTTTTAATTTCTCTACACATTGCCCAGAAGTCAACTAAATCACTGCTAACAGCTGCTGGGAAACCCATGTGATGCACAGTCAATTTTTTTTTT
>NW_009242075.1:0-1715 GCF_000690835.1 Fulmarus glacialis | reverse complement strand
ACAAATATAAAAATATTCAGCTCATTTTAGTGGGGTGCTCATATTTTCTCTCTAGCAGCAAATGGAGCCTACTCTATAAAAGTGTTTTTCACAAGTACACAAAGATCTTTTTTTCACTTTGCCTATGGTTTATTAAGACTCCTTGACTTTGATTGAAAAGTCACTTGATAAATAATGTAATTAACTTGTCCACCTCTGTATGCCCCATTTACAACATAGCAGGTCATTTGGCAACACTTCATTAGCCAGAGAGCCACGTGTCTTAAGTGAGCAAAAGAATATATTTCAGAATGTAAATATTAAAAGAGACAATTTTTTTATGAGTTCAAATGACACATTGGGCACAGGGTATATGCATGACTTAAAATCTGCAAAAGGAACCTTCTTTGAAATGTCCACTGATAAAGGGGTCATGTCTGACTCAGTGTTAACAGGTGGCATAAGTCTCATTATCTGCTGCGACTAACACGCATTGCAAATATAGTCTGTCTATGTGTCTGCAAAGCCATTTTATGAATTGACCTTGAAAGGTGGGATGATTGAAAAGTATTCACTGTGAAGACTGGAGGAACAATTTTCAGTCTATGCTGTTTCCTGAAGCTGCTTGCTTTCAGTGCAAATTATTTCTGTTGTATTTGAAGTTACTTGAGTCCCATCCTATCATTCTACTACCTATTTAGATAAAATTATTTTCAACTGGAAAAAAAAAAAAGAAAAGATAATGTGAGTAATAAGAAAGCAAAAGGAATTACAACATAATTACAATGTTATGACAACATGTAATAAACCGTCTGTTGCTTGAGTTGGTCTCCTTTTATTTTTAGATGCTAACAGTCTATCCACAAGTATGTATAAAGAAACTGGAAGACTTCAAGAAAGACAAAGAGGACATTTGCTCTTGCAATGGAGTTATTGCATGAACTTTGTAAAGGTCTTTTTGGCCTTTTATCATCGATAGAGATGCCCAGGCATGCCCTTGCAAAATTGTGACTTCCCTCTGCAATTGATTTTTTTAGAGGTGAGCAGCAGCAGAAAGAAATGCAAGCTAAAACTAAAAGTCTCAGGGTGATTGTTTTCAGTAACTGAAACCTTGGTTTAGAATTTCCTCAACACAAGATGCAAGGAAATGCCTTAATGCTTCTCTGATTACAGCTCTGAAATGTTACCTAGATTTGTGTTCAATGGTAGAGGGGCTGATTTTCTAGACTCAAGGGAGTCCTTTAGTTCGACCTGAACGTGTTTTCTATTTCATGGGTTAACTGCTGCAAATTGTTTGAATTTCTCTGGGACATGCCTCACTGCAACATCTTCTTAGAATCATACAATTGTTGGCTGGACAAGATCTCTGGAGGTCTCAGTCCAACCGCCCACTCCAAACGAGACTATTGCTAGCACTAGAACAAAAGCCAGTCATGGCTTTGTCTAGCTGAATCTTGTAAACCTCCATGGCTGGAGGCTCCACTGCTTCTCAGAGTAACCTGTCCCAGTGCTGCACCACTCTCCTGGTTTATCTCCTCCTTCTCTGCTTGAGTTCTACTTGTCAGAATTAGCATTAATTAATTAAACGTTGTTCCACAAGCTGATTTTTCTTTCTCCCTGGCTCTTGTAGTTATATGACTAGCACCTTTCAAGGTTCCCTTCAGCAACATTGCCATTGTGGCTTTAAGGTGGAGGGCATGGGTAGATCTGTGGATGTGGTTTACCTGGACTTCAGT
>NW_009242074.1:0-1727 GCF_000690835.1 Fulmarus glacialis | reverse complement strand
CGGTGCTGGCCCGGCAGCGCAGAGGTGCCGCTGCGCCAACAGGCACGCCTGCCTGCCCCCGCTCCCCGCACCCGCTCCCCAGCGGCACCGGTCTCCTGTTTCCATTGCAGAATAAAGATGTTGGTCTCTGATGAGAGCACCAGGCAGCTGATATTTCAGAATGTGAAGTAGCTCAGCTTTGTGCATGCTATTAATCCCTCAGACAGGTTTTCTTTCCCTCTTCCTGAACAGTTGCTGTTGTCGCGGTCGCTGCAGCTTCCAAAGGAAGGTGGATATTTGTGCTGGGGCATGTACAAACACCTACAGAAGCGTGCCCGAACAACAGAGTTTATTTTGCATGTCTTAGTACATCAGATATCAAATGCTTGTGTTCATAAACAAGCACTTGGGTTAGGAGCACTTGCCCACTCGTCAAGGAGAAACAAAACCATGCACCTTATCTGACTAATCACAACTGGACAGCAGGGCTCAAGTTTAAAATATTCATGATTTAGTCCAGAGTAAACATTTCTCAAAAATATATTAGCTGCAGGAATATTAGCCCTGGGAGTCGCAGGGAAACTAGGAACCTTACCAAATCGTGTGTCAACTGCTGCAAAAGATTACGATTCTTTAAGAAAAATCTCTCATAGCCATTGTTTACAGGTTTTAATATTCTGCCCATTACCACAACCAAGCACCACCCTTGGAGCACACATGCAAATAGCAGGGGAGAACTGAGAAAGACAATAAAACTGGAAGCAGCCTTTGGAAGGGCAAATAAATAATTTGATTGCAATGTGAAAGTGTTTTCCGGTTTGATGGGCATTTCCTTTTCATTGAAAATAAACCAGGCTAAATGGCTCAGTGGGTCCCGTGCACCTAAAAATGGGCCCAGCTAGCTTATACTCTCGGTAACAGTGGGTATTATGGAGGTACATAAAAACATAGTTTATTGTTAAATTAAGTGTCCTGTTCTTGAAAACAACCTTTAAATTTAACATTCCAAGGCTGCTGCTGTTTATTTGCACTCTCGGAGCACTCTCAGTGCTGTCCACTCAACTACTTGAGAAATACATGGTAATAAAAATAAATGGACAGTTTGGGTTTCTCTAAAATTAAAAGAGGATATACAGCAGCCTTGCACTTCTTCCTTGCACTGAGGTAGCCTGTGATAAAGTCACATTGTGTCAGAGATGGCAAATTATGTATGCTAATTACTTACCGGAATTTCAGATTTGTCCTTACCATAATTAAAAAGGTGTCACTTTATTAGAATAGGGCTGGAATGATGGGGCTTGGAGCAGTGGAGGAGATTTCTGGTTAGAGATAATTACCAGTGATGTATTCCTTTCCCTCACTGCCATTTTTGCTGCATTCCCCCATTACTGCGTAATGGATGGCTTGCACGTCTGGCTGTGGAGCCGGGCTGCCTGGCACGGGGAGTACCCGTCCACGGGTGGCTTCCATCGTTAGAGCTCGGACCTTGCTGGCATGGGGGTCCCGGCCCAAAGCCGTGTCTGCTGATCACGTTGCCACTCATTTTGCTGATGCGCCATCTGGGGATATAGCGAGAGAGAGGACGAGCCGGGGTTAGTCCTGGTTCGGGGTGCCCCCTCTGCCCATCGGGTCATTCCAGAATTTCCCCGGGGACAGGTTATTGCTGCTGGCGAGTTTCCCTACGCTGCTCTGCGGCACCTGCTGCTGCCCTCCCCCAGAGCCAGGACCCTGCGCCCGCAGACCCTGGC
>NW_009242073.1:0-1722 GCF_000690835.1 Fulmarus glacialis | reverse complement strand
GCCCAAGCCGGCCCAAGCCAGCAAGCGCGTCGCACCCTGCCAGGCTCCCGGGAGCCATGGCCTCGCTTCACTTGCCTTTTGCCCTTTGGGGGCTCAGGTGGGTTTTAGAGACCTTCCTGGCCCGTTTCGCTGTCCTGATACTGTCCCACCTACTTTATTTAACGTGTCTCCTGGGATGACCTGCCCCCCGTTCCCCCGGGCTACCTTCGACCTGCCCCAGGAGCTTCCAGCTCAGAACCGCCCTAGAATTTCTCCCTCCTCAGACCTCGTCCCCTCGAGCACCAGCGCTTCTCTCTCTTGCTCTCCGTTCTCGGTTACAGCACAGAGCAAGATGTATGCAGCCGGAGATGCAACCTGTGGCGAGAAACTTCTCATTTCTAGCGACTTTTTGTCTCCACTTTTCTTAAAAATTGGCTTTTCCTGCCCCGCTACTCAGTTGTTGAGCTCACATATCAGTGAGTATTTAACAGGTTTTTTCAGTTTCTTTCCTACACCGTATGAAAAACTAGATGAAGACTATAATCCCTTACGTATATCGCATGTACATAGTATCCCATGTGTTTAAGACAAAACACTTACACAAAGTGTTTATGTCACCAAAACATCTCACTAGTGTCAGAAAAGCCCCCCATTGCCAGGTGTCACGCTGCCACTAAACGCACACTTGCTTACAAACATAACGCGTGCGCGTGTAAACCGCTGCTGCCATTCCCCCCACCCTGTTTCTAGTTTCTTTCTTTCCCACCCTTCATTCTCGCAGAGCCTGGGAAAGCGGCTGCTGTTTAGACTTTGTCTGTGTCTAAGGCAGGACATTTTAACACAAATTTGAACACAGCTGGGGCAAAAAATGTTTTGACTGGCGTCATTTTGACAAGGTCATCCGTCATCTGCTGTATAGATTGATAACACCTAAGTTAAAGGCAAACACGAGTAGGAAAAAAACCCGATTTCTTTGGGTTATAAAGTTGGCTATAAAAACCTTCTTGATGTCTTTGATCAATTCCATTGTGCAACACAGAATGAATTTTCAGCCCTCTCGCTCTATCAATCCGCTTTCTGAAGTTCTGGAATGCCGCCGTTCAGCTGAGGGACAGAGGTGCGGGGTGGCAGTCTGTTTGCACACTCGCTAGCGTGCGCACAGCGCCTTGCTGGGTACGCTCATCTACGAATGGGCGCGCTTGGTTTTCTCTATTTTCACTGCATTAATACAGTGTCTTGTCCTTGGCTAGCTCCATCCTCGTCACAGTTTTATTCCGCCCTTTCTGACTCTTTTAATTTTTTAAATGTGCACCTTTGAGTTATTGTTGTTTTCCTTACAGGACATCTTATAAAAATACTGAATTGCTTTTAGTGGCAGCAATCTCTAAAAATTCGTTTCATGCTAGAAAAACGTGATGAAGTGGGGAAAAGCTCCTAGCTAATGGGCTTAAGTACATTGTCAATATCTGCCCTTGCCTTGAGTTGTTAACAGAAATATTCCATGCGGGGTCATATTAGGAGGACTTTAATCTGTTACTGTGGGGTTTTTTTACAGCTAGAGAAGTAGCGCTTCGAGCGATCAAAGTGGCAGAATAAAATTTATAGACCCCCTGACACTTTGGGACCCAGCCTAACCGGAGGAAAAAGGAAGAAAGAAGTACAAGGCTCGCCGCCTTCGATCGTCCTCAGGGCCGGGCGGGCAGCGGGAGACGGCGGCGCGGGCAGTGGGCGGTGGGCAGCGGG
>NW_009242072.1:0-1717 GCF_000690835.1 Fulmarus glacialis | reverse complement strand
CTGCTGCGGGCCCGGTCCGGGCCTCAGCCCCGGGCAGCGTCCCCTCACGCGTCTCTGCGGGCGGGCCGGTGCGTCGTGAAGCTCCGCGTTCCCTCGTGCCTGAACACGGGTGTTTCTCTCCCTCAGGGTGGCAAATTCCATTCGAAGAGTGTTCATCGCAGAAGTCCCCATCATAGGTACCGCCTTCCTGTGGTCACGGTCCCTCGGGCTGCTGTCCCTGTTCTCTCACCGCTTCCCCTCCGTTTTCCCCTCCATCTCCAAGCTGCCTTCAGCTCACCTTACCCATGCTAAGCCAGTACTGTGTGTTAACAGATGCTGTTTCAGCTTCACTGTAGTCTCCGTAACGTTTGCTGTGCCCTCGCGAACTGCTCGGCTTTTCCCCACAGAAATATTTCTCAGCTTGTGACTTTTTCCTCTCTGCAGCCATCGACTGGGTCCAGATAGATGCCAACTCCTCCGTGCTCCATGATGAATTCATTGCACACAGGCTGGGTGAGTGCTGGGCATGGGGAGGAAGACGAAGACGTGCAGCAAGGCAGAGGTCGTGGGCGGAATCAGTCCGGAGACACTGAAGTACTTTTGTCAGGAGGCTGCTGTCTCAGCAGAAGAGTTGGTGCTCCCATGGTCTCACTCAGACATTCCCCCGATTTCCTTCTTCCCACAGGTCTCATCCCCCTCACCAGCGATGACATTGTGGATAAGATGCAATATTCCAGAGTGAGTCAAGCAAAATGTCATGGGTGCTTATTTTGATGGTGATGGGTGTCTGATCTGATGGGAAGTGCTGCTGATTTCTTGCTGGGAGAGGTTTGGCATAAACGTCTTGACCCGTGTCTGTCCCAGGACTGCACGTGTGATGAATTCTGTCCGGAGTGCTCCGTGGAGTTCACCCTTGATGTCCGGTGCAATGAAGACCAGACTCGTCACGTCACATCCCGTGATCTCATCTCCAACAACCCCCGGGTCATACCGGTCAGTGCGATCCCTCTGCTTGTCAGTGAGTCCCCTCTCTACGTCCCCATTGAGGCCAGAGTATCAAACACATGGGATGTGGACAAAGCATGTTTTATGTTGCCTAAAAGCCCCAGTTAAAACATAGTGGGAGAGCTAAGCAGGAATATCTGCAGAAACAGCAGTGTGTGGCAGTGCCCTCCTCTTCTTCGCCTTGTGTCCTTCACTTGCTGTCTGATGGCGTGTCAAAGCAGTATGGCCTTGTTAAAGCCTCATCCGGCATCCCTCATCTCAAACTCTCGGGAGGCTTTAGCGTAGCCCCTCCGTCTCACCTCGAACACTCGGGGCGTGTGCGCTGGTGTCCTGCTGCTGTGTCACTGCGTTCTCCTGCCTGCTTGCTGCCGGGGCTCGAGCAAGGTCAGCCTCTTCGAAGGCTTGGCAGCAACCCAGAGGCCTCTGGTTTTCTGGTTCTTGGCTCTCTAGCGCAGCAAGGTGTGAGGAACCCGGGCCAAACGGTTCTTGCCCAGTCGCCTTGGGGAGGGTTGGCAGAGCCAAAGCAGAACAGATGCAAAGGGGCTTAATGGAGGATGTTTTAAAATGCTTTTGAGGCCGCATCTGGATGTCACCGCATCCGGATGTCACCGCATCCTGGGGGCTGCTTCTGGTGGCTGGTGACAGTGTCTGCCTGGTTAAAGCCTAGCTGTAGCTCGCTGTTTCTTGCTTGGTTTGGCTGGGGTCCTGTGAGTGCTGCGTGTCACCTGCCAGC
>NW_009242071.1:0-1719 GCF_000690835.1 Fulmarus glacialis | reverse complement strand
TAGCGCGGGGGCGGGGCGACCCCAGCCACCGCCTGCGCTGCAGGGTACAAAGCCCCCGACCAGGGCATTAATTGTCAGCCGCTGTGATTATAATATTGACGTAAGAGCTAACGGACGGAAACGGCACCGGTGCGATATTTCGCTCTGGCTGTCATCGTCTGAAGCGGGGTAATGGGAATTCATGGCAGGTATTCCCTTCCAGACGCGGGGCAGCCTCCTGTGGAGCAGCCGGGTCGATGCTCAGTCGGATCAATGCCGTGGCTGGCAGCGTTATGCAAATGGCCTTCTTTGTATCAGTATCAATATTATTAGAGTTAATACCCGAATGTAATCATCTTATCTTCATGGAGCCAGGGAAATGCAAACAGCTCAAACGGCATGTTAATTTAGTGATGCTATTCTTCAAACATAAGTGATATATTATTGCAGGTAAAATCGATATGAGCATTAAAGGATTTTGCAGTTTACTTCATTATGTAAACTCTGTGGTAGTTGAACTCATTTCCCTTCAGTTATTCACATCAGCCGTAATGGGTAATGTCTCTATAACGATCTACATTATAAACCTTTGCAGATCAAAAACTATCATGGACAATTTGTCGTTAAAGTCATTCCTTCTAATAACAACATTAATTGTAAACCTACTAATTGAATGAAAATAGTGATGAACCACAAAAATATATCCGAGATACAGCGTGCCTGAGGTAGGGGCATTGTCGCAGGCTAGAGTAGGATCCTTTCACTTATCCCAAAGAAAGGCCTTGTCATGTCGTTTTAGGGACGATGTCTTAATTCAGCCAACTCCCTTACAACCGAGTGTGCAGTGAAGTTAGTATGTCAATTAGTTATTTAATAAAGTCACTAACTCGGAGCCCAACCCTCCAGTGCAGAGGCTGCTGGTGTTTTCTGTGGAGCAGCATTCGGTGCCTGTCCCACCTGTGCAGCGCACAGCGCTTTGGGGACAGCAGCGTCATGCTGGAAGTGGGGACCTGCGGTTCGCGGCTGCGCCATCGATCTGGGCTCAGACCTCGCTGCAGGCTCCGATCGTGGCCGGCTGCTCCTTACATCGGCTCTTCACCACTGGGTACTTACCTTCTGTCTTCATGCTTGAGTCTTCCACAGGTGTGGCTCAAGCTTCCTAAGCACCTAAATATGTTTGCAAATATGTTGTAAAAATTTTTCTTAACCTGTACAGGAGCAGTGCTCTAGATTTAAAGGGCGAGGGGACACTCATTTTCCTAGAAACTAAGCACATTAATACATTTTGGAAGGACAGAGGAAAATAGATTGCATTATTCTCATGAAGGCAAAGCTCTACACAGCTAGAACAGCAAATCCATCTACTGTAAGATGAAAACCACTCAACGCCAGAGACCAACATTTTTTCAAGTGGCACTCACTCTTGGGAAAGAGCAATCATTGTTCTTGCTGCTTCCAGATTAAAAGGAAAACATAGACTTTGTCTCACGTAATAAACATACACCCAGAAAAAAATTCAGTAGCTCTGCCCTCAGCACACACGTCATGAAATCTTGCTAAAATGACATAGTGACACAACGTCTGTCCATGACCGAAAGTCAGAGGTTAGTTACACCGAGCAGCGCTCCGTATTTTTTCTTGTAGCAAGTGTTAATTAAACGTCTGGTTTTCAGGCACGACGCAGGGCTGTACGCTCCCTGCAGACGGGCTGGGACCCCGGGCAGTTGCCGCCTCGGCCAG
>NW_009242070.1:0-1715 GCF_000690835.1 Fulmarus glacialis | reverse complement strand
GAAGTATATATTTATAAAGTAATTACCTTCACATAGCTAGCCAAGTCAGGAAAAGGCACTGAGCAAATCACAAAGAAAACGAGGAGGAAGCACATTTTTTAAAAGTCTGCAGGTCTAGGCTCCATTTCAAGACATCTGCAGCTTCAAGCAAGTGAGTCTGATGTACAGACAGCGCAGCAGGGCAAAATCTGAGAAGCAGAGCCTTGCCTGCATCAAAACGCAGCTGGCATCTGTGCTTAAGGCTCGTTCGTGTATTCACCTGAGTGGTTATTTAGACTCGCAGCAGCAACGCTCAAGCTGTTTTGATTTGCAAGATGCTAATATGTGCCCAGTGGTTTCGTTACGGTTTCCAGTCTCAGGAATTTAAACCTACCCACAATAGCCTCACTTCTGACAGTTGCCTTTGGCTGACCTCTTGGAGGAAGACCAGCCATGGATCACAGGCTGAGGCTGCCTGCCGTAGGGCAAGTCTCAAGGGGTAGGGTAGCAAGAGAAGGGTAGGATAAGCAGCTGAGACATCCATTTGGTAGTAGCAAAACCACATTAATTCACATGTAATGATGCACAGCCCAGTCCTGCCCCGGCGCTGCAGGTCCTGGTCGATAACAGAAACAATACATTTGCCCTCACAGCGCGTCAAGAAATATGGTCCTATTTACTTTCTATAAAAATAACTTCTTTTGAATATATGTAAGCAAATAAAGCTGCTGCGTGCAGCGGGAGAGCCAGAAAACCTTGACACGCTCACCCAGCACCTCCCTCTTGCGCACAGGAGCCCTGGCACTGTCAGGACACTCGGCGATACCCAGCCTAGCTTTTGAAACTCCTCACCCAAACCTCCACATGCGTTGGGGAGTTGTTGTATCATAATACTGACAGCGTGAAAAACTGTGAGCTTGCAATTTGAAAGCTCATCTTACTGATACTTTATCCCCTCTGTAAAGCTAAGAGGGATGAATTTGCAGCACTCCTCATGAACGCTCTCTTCCATCTCCAGTTGCAGTCATTATCAGCATCTCTGTTCCAAGAGAACTGGACAAATAACCAAAAACGGACTTTCTTTCCATGTCTTGATCAATTCTATGAATATGGAAGTCTAAGACCTCACTAAATCGTACTGCTCAGGTCTTCTCTGTGAAACTTTCTTTATCTGTAGCTCAATAGCAATGCTGCAAATGATCTGCTGCTGGTCTTATAAGTATAAAACCAATTGCCTGCCTTCCCTGCAAAGCCATTTCTGTAGCTAAGGTCTTTCAGGCGGTTATCAGGTTCATTTTTAACTCCTGAAAAAGGACACATTAAGATGACAGGTACCTAAAGAACTTATTCACCAAGAGTGGCAGATTTTCACTCAGCTAAGCAGGACAAAATGGCAGGACGAACAAAGAGGAATTTGGAGGGAGTCTCCTGAGCGCTGTCTCCTGAGGACTGTCTCCTGACAGTCTCAACATTCCCTTCAGTGGGGGTGCCTGACTCCGAGACCCCCTGCAACAGAGCCCGCGCACCAGGCACCCGCCTCCCCGCAGCAAAGCCAGCCTGCAGGTCACCACGAAGCCCAGGGTGCCACCGGGGTATGGGGCCTCCTCTATTTCGGCTCCTCCGCACATCCTTGGAAAGGGACTCTGGCAGTCTGATAGCAGTCACTCTCGCACTGGGCTTCTCCTTCATTCACAAAGCACCACTCACTGCAGTTTGGCTTGTCCTAGCTGGGTAGT
>NW_009242069.1:0-1659 GCF_000690835.1 Fulmarus glacialis | reverse complement strand
GATGGGGAGGTGTTAGTGTGGGGGGTTTGGGTGGGGCTTTTTTTCCCTTCCTTCACTTCAGAGGGTGACTGAGCAGTGCTGATTCATGCTGCTGGATATAGTTATAAAAATTTTAAAGATCGAGTCTTCATTCAAACTAGGTTTCTGTGTTTTCATCCCTGTATCAAGAGAGCGAGATACTAATTTTCAATATAAAAAATCAAGAGACTGTGGTTTGGTAAAGAAGCTTAATTGATTTTTACTGACAAAGTGGACAAATCATCCAGGAATTCCTGATTAATGCAACAAATTCCTTTCCATCTGCCTCAGCAGATAACATAAAACATAACGTGGCTTTCTGCATCAGGTTTTGAGATGCGTCCTGTCAGCACACCAAATCCCCACTTTCTTTGCTACCGGGATGGATCTGGCCGCTACTTCTCTCTCGCCCGTTGGGTCGCAGCTGCAGATGCCAAGGAGAAGGTTGACGCAGTCACCTCCATCCATCTGCAGGGCACTATCGTTTGAAGCGATTCAGCAGTTGCCCTCTGTTTATACCCTGAAGCGATGATCTTCAAGCAGCCTTAAGTGCTCATCCGCTTGCCTCTGAGAGGATTGCTGCCCTTCTCGCGGCGCCTGTAATTACACCAGCAGCAAAACACCTACCGTTGCAATAAGCGTATCCCAAAAGAGAGCAGGGGGGAGAAGGGGAAGCGTGGTATTCAAAACACCAGCTTGAATGAGAGCGTGTGAGCAGAGTCAAACCCGGCCATAGCTAACAAAACTCAGCTCCGCGTTAGCTGCCCGTGGATGGTGTTGGGAAAACAAATTCTTACTCTGCCCAGAGGCTGGAAGGGATTTCTAACTCTGTTTTACTACTACACTGTGGATGTTAGCTTTCATTCATGCCCCCCTTGAATGTCTTACCTCCGCTAATGACCAGATGAAAAGGATTTATTTGAGCATGATTCATGATGCCCCGGATAAGGGACTCTCTGAGTTCAGTACCACCAGCTATGTCTGCATCTTTCCAGGTAATGCTGACAGAGGATCTGTTTCTGGAAATGATGGCAGACAAGTCCTGTAGTAATTTCTGTGAGCTGTGACTGCAGATCTTATGTCAGCCTGTGGGACAGTAAGTGTCCAAAGTCTGCAAATTTTCTTTCTTTTTGAAACACTAATAAAAGCCAGCCTGTGTGTCTTTACCCCCTCTTTGATAACAATGACTTTTTACTATGCTTACGTTAGGCAAATGAGCAGTTCACAAATTAAGGTATTTTAGCACATTTCTTCAGTCCAGTACAAGACACCCCATGCTAAGGGTCCTGCACAAAATGTACAGGCTGTTCTAGGCTTGCTTTGCTTTAGGAAGTCTGTTATGGTACCTTTGTTTGACAGTGCATTGTATGTGATTTGCAGTTTCCTCAGCCGTACTCATTCATCTTGTTTATAGCCCTTTTATTAAGGGTCATTTACCAAATAAATAAAAATTAATTTAGACTTGTTAAACTGTAGAGAACTGCCAGGATGAAACTATTACCTGAACCCTGAAGGAAGAAAAAGTGAGCAGCGATGCATATTTGAAGGTCTTAACAATCCCAGGAATAGCTCTTTTCTTATGTACAGAACAGTGATTTTTAATATCCGATGGCCGAATCATAGAATCATTAAGGTTGGAAA
>NW_009242068.1:0-1666 GCF_000690835.1 Fulmarus glacialis | reverse complement strand
TCCCTAGGGATCTCAAAGTAGACAAACTGTTTCCTGGAGGCACCTCAGGAACATAACAATGAGCAGCTGTTAGACCCCTCTCCTGGGTAAGCCAGCTCTCCTGCCTCCTGTCGCATGCTTGAGCAGGTAGGTAGCCAGAAATAGGGTGACTTAATGCTATTTCTTGTATTTTAAAAACTGTGATAAATTAGTGGTGTTGATATATGCTAGAGAAAAACAAAAAAGAGAAGTTTGAAAGCAGATGTTTGAGAAAGCCCGGGTTTAGCATTGATCAGAGAGCTAGAGGTCACATTATGTTAAACAATCTGATTATCGTTCCTGGTCCAAAAATCTATGTTTCTTAAAAAATTTCTAAAATGTTCGGAACTTTATGACTCACCAGTGCTTCAAGAGTAATTAAACTAAGACCTGCTTCCATAAAATATTCTGCATTTGGCTGAAACAATTTTTTTTGAGCGAAGTCCTGTTGTGAAAACCTCTTAAGCTTCTCAGACCAAAACCTAGTCCCTGGTTCCCTGAAACAGAACCACCTAAGTCAGCAGGGTTTCATCAGTGCAGCTCGGAATAGAATTTGCCCATTAGCGTGTTTAAAGCATTTGTTCACTCCCAGAATGCTGCCTTAATTCACTTTTCTGAATAAACTTCAATTTCAGCACTCAAAATCAATTTAATGTTGTGGACAAATGAAACTATTTCAATAGTAATGTTAAGAAACAGAAAGGGCTAAGTAATTGCAGATGAAATATAACTAAATAAGGATGCTATTTGTTTTTGAAACTTCCAAATGTGTGCTAAGTGTTTGTAATAGAGCCCCTTCCTGGCCCTAGGGATTAGCTAGCTCTGCTTCGGTTGAACACAAATGCTGGGAATCAGCTAAAGAGCACCAGTTCTAGCTGAAGAATGACATGGACCCATGCCACAGAAGGGGAGGAAGAAGAAACAGGCTTCCTCTAGCCATCTTTATGAGCGCTTAAAAGATGAAGTGGAATTTGTGGGCTTACTGAGTGAAATTATTTTTTGCTGATACCAGGATTAGCTGGAGGGTTGGTCCAACAGTTGATTTGGAAGGAAGATTAAAACTTTATTTGATTATCTGGATGGCCCTATTCACTCTACTTAAAATGAAAACAGTCTGAGAGACAACCAAGTGATGTGGTTAGAGCTGGTATTTGCTTGGAAGTAGGTGAGATCAGGCAGAAAGATAGAAAAGGCTACTCTGCAGCATGAATGTAAGAACTAATAGAGGTGTGATAAAAGAGCATGATAAGCAGCCCTAGAGAAAGGCAGAGATTACAGCAATCTTTCAAAACTCTTTCAAAAACCACTCAAAATCAAACAACTGGAATTGCTTTGCTCAGCCTCGCTGATGGTTCATCGAATCCAGACTTCACCTGAGACTTCAGATGAAAGTTGCTTTACCTGATCTGGGTTTTGCAACAGGTGAAGCGGGTAATGGCTGTGTGTACCGCAAAATAGAACTGAAGATTAATTACGATGTGAAGCAACTCCTAGGAGGAATCAGGTAATTTATCGAATGGTCTGTGTTTGCCATCTAGTGGTACAAAGCCAAAGTTTTTGTTCTGATGCGTGAGAGCAGACCGGACGGGTGCATTCTGCCTCAGCAGCAGACCTCTCCCATGCAGAAATGTGACTGCTTCCAGGCGGG
>NW_009242067.1:0-1697 GCF_000690835.1 Fulmarus glacialis | reverse complement strand
GTCGTGTAGTTGTCTGTAACATTGAAAAGGGTAGGCAGCAACAGAAGCAAGCCGGAAGAATACATGTTTTCTCTTTTCCTCTGCGTACTGCTGGTAGACTACGTTTACTTTAAGCAAGATAATTTATGCATGCATATCGCGATGGGAGGGAATCTCATATACCTGGGAGGGGATTTTTGGGAGGTGGAATGGTTTTGATTGTGCAGTGGCTAGATGAAGGTGGAAGATAATTTCTGAAGACAGGAGAGCGTTGAAGACAGGGGAAATGATGAAAAATGAAGAAAGCAGCAAGAAAGCAGCACCAACGTGTAACTTTCCTCCTGAGCTGGTGGTTGAAAAAGGTGAGCGGCAGGGGAAGGTAGGGACTGGGCAGAGCTTGAGCACATAGCTAAGCTTCAAGGTTTTGCTTAGGGGTTTCTGTATCTTTAAGGGCCACCCATAAAGCATTTTGGTAGAGGTTGATAGGGGAGCTGGGGAACAGAAAAGAATCTGCTGTGGATCTTAGGATAGAGAGACTGTTGCTAATCAGATGGTGCCTGGGGTGCCCAGACTTCTTCCTGGCTCCAGCTTCCATTTTTACTTCTTTTCAAAGTGCAGTTGACCCAAAATCGTGTTTCTATTAACTACGCCAGCTGTTACTCCAAGTACACAGAGGTTGCCAAAAGGGAGTGTTCTCTCTGGTTCCTAAACGGATTCTTTATAGGGCTTGAGAGCACTTGCTCTACAGTTATTTCAGTAGAATCGTGTTGTTACGATGAACGCTTTTACACAGTGAAAGAGAAAAGGAGGTAATTATTAAAAATAAGAAACAAACCTGGACATTTTAGTCACTCGGGTTTCCCATAAGGGAATCAAGGACACGGAGTAATGCTAGCCCGTAATATACCTGTAGTTGTGAAATCGAGCAATTTCAAGTGAGTTTGGCCTTCCTTGTGGAAATTCAGCACTCGTCACAAAGCAAGGTTAGGATTTTCACATTTCCTTCCCCAAAAAGTGTGTTAGTAGGATGTAGGGATGTTTGAATGAACCCTACAGATCTGCTGCCGAGAGCATGGACACTTGCAAAATGGCAGCCTGCGCATTCTGCAGTGAGTGTAGAAATGAAGATGATTATGGATGTCAATTTAAAGTGATCTATTTCCAAAGAAAACCGGACTGTCCTTTTTTAACTGTACGTGATTTTAAGAGGCACAGGGGAGTGCATATGATTAGTTTAGAAACGCTGATCTTTTCTAGCGCAGTTGTGCTGTTGTAGGCATCTGAGCTACCTACTTCTAAAGCTTGCTCGTGGATTTT
Organism: Fulmarus glacialis; assembly: GCF_000690835.1. Lineage (NCBI taxonomy): Eukaryota > Metazoa > Chordata > Aves > Procellariiformes > Procellariidae > Fulmarus > Fulmarus glacialis. The sequence continues at coordinate 401 of NW_009242067.1, read as the reverse complement.
ACAAGAGCTTTTGTTGACAGTGTAGACATAGAGAGCTGACAGTTAACAGGAAAAGGAAGGCAGGAGATGGAATTTGAATAATGAAGGGATGGAGACTTTATCGAGCACAATGAGTGCAGTCACAACAGGCTCTGCCTTGCTTAACCCATGGCCAGATGTCTCAGGTTTATTTACACGAACCACCTCACTTTGGCATAACTCTTGACGTGCCCAGAATGAGAACTTAGTGAGACAAAGGACCGTTCAAACAGTCACAGATGATGGTCCAAAGTGAAAAGAATTGCCTTGGAGAAACTACAGAAATGCTGCAGCTTGCTAACCGAAGGTGAGACTTTTCTCTAAAATTGAGATTTGGGGAGAATTTGTATAATCTTGGGAAAGAAAAACACCACCGTGTGCAA
>NW_009242066.1:0-1653 GCF_000690835.1 Fulmarus glacialis | reverse complement strand
CTCAATCTTTTGGTGGGAACCTGCTCAGCTATTGCCAGGAAGCATTTAGGAGATGGTTGGGTGTACAAAGATTTCCCTTGACACAGCACTGAGATTTTAGATATGAAACTTGTTACACAAACATGCCATAACTATCAGTCCCTTGTTCTGATGACTAAAGAAAACAGAAGTGGCCAGAATCTGAAGTTGATATAATTTGCTGCTGTTGCTATTTGGCATGACAAATGAATGGATGGAGGTGAGGAAAAAAGACGACCACAAATTCAAGATACTTTTTTTCTTTTTTTTGTCTTTTCTTTTCTAAAATGTCTAAAGTTAGTCTTCTAGTCTTACATTTAAGATAGTTTGAGAACTTGAATGAAGTTTGGGGCTGTATACATAGTTATTTACGTTTGTTGCTGGAATTATTGCTGCATCATCTACAGACCTCCGTATAGCCTGAGACAGCTAAGAAGGCATACTAGACTCTGGGACTGTTTTGTGTCTACGAAACCCCAGCCCATTCTTTGGGATCATGAACACTGAGAGTCCGTCATCAAAAAATGGAGATACTCAGCATTACTGTACTAGGGAGTTCTAAAAATGTTTACTAATAAAATTTATCTCCTCCCCACCCAATGCAAAAATGCAGACTTGTCAGATTTGTTTTTCTCCCCAAACAAATGATGATAAATTTCTCATTTAGTGAAAAAAAAAATTAAAAAATTGTAACATTCTTCCTTGAGAATTGCAATTTAAAAGCTCTGATTTTCAATTCAAAGCCACTTTTTAATCAAAATTTCGGTTAGAATAAACCCAAAGTATTCAATTACATTAGAATTTTTATGACTTTGATTTTTGTCTTTAATTTGTGAAAGGAAAACACTTTTAGAGACAGGAAATATTTCCCCGGACAGAAAAATTTCAGCTTAACTTCGATATAAATTGGGTAACAATTATTAATGGGTAGGCCTAAAATGTTAGAGTATTGGAATCAGGGATCTCATTTTCTATAACTCAGCACTTTGCAGTATATGGGAACATGTCTTGTATATGGGAAGTATATTCCAACTTGTATATGCAGTATATGGGAACATGCTTGCAAAATTTTGGGGCCCAATTAACAGCTATCAAATTTCAGAACTTCTGGATCAATACGTACTTTTTAAAGGGCACCCTAAAAGCAGTCTTGAATATGGTTCTGTGAATTACTGAATTCTCACAGACCACAGTTTGGAAGCTGCTGCTAAATATAGTATCCATTGTTTCTCTTTGCATAAAAGGATGTGAAATAGGCAGAGAAAAACTGAAATCTGTGAAATTTATCTACCTGTAAGATGGGCTAATGACATTTCCTTCCTTTTTTTCAAGTATTTTGAGATCCCTTGGTGAAAAATTATGTGTAAGAACAAAATAGTAGGTTGCTTGTTACTGTTATCTTATAAAGAAATATAATGCAGTTTGCTATGTTTTATTAGCTTCAAACTCTCATTGCAGAGGATAAACAAGATTAAAACCCCAGAAATATCAGATTTTTGTTACAAGTAATTGCTCAGACCTTTCACTTTGTAATGAGATAATCCCAAGGCCATGGGTTAACTATAATTTTCTACCAAGAGTCAAAATGGTAAATGCCATAATTTAAAAGGCTATTTCAGTTGTGGTCTCGTGTGA
>NW_009242065.1:0-1710 GCF_000690835.1 Fulmarus glacialis | reverse complement strand
TTTTTTTTTTTTTTAAATTTAGCAGAAGGAGTCAGAAATTACGCAGAACAGAGCAGTATAGCATCAGACTAGCTTAAAGTGTGTGGGTTTCTGTAACTTTTGTTCAATTCTAATTTCTCAGTCACATGTCTTTGCACTTTTCAGACCAAATCCTTTAGGTAAGCAAAGTATTCAAGACAATGAAGTTACACCTTTTTAAGACCCTGCTTTTCGGCCTGAATTTCTGTTTTGAAGGAATCCAAAAACTCTATGTGGTACACACTTGAAAAAAACTGACTTGCTGCAAAATCAAGTGAATGCATAGCATTTTTCGTAGCTGTAATAAGGCCACTGAAGTAGGAACCTTGGTTCATGAACAGGCATCCCAATTTTCTTGAAAGCTCTGAAAACCATATCTCACCCTCAGTGAGATAATAAAAGGAAAAAATAGAAGAATATAAGGAAAATTCTCTTTGTATCCTTTCCCATATCCTTGACAAGGGTGAAAGAAATGCTAACTTAATATGGGTAGTCAACATTTAGGACGTCTTTATGGCTTTCCTTACCTTTTACCTAAAGATCAGAAACAGAATCTTGCCAGCGGTACTTGAGGGGTCATCAGTTCAATCTGGTGTGACAAATCCTCACTTTTATGTGTTCTGCATTAAATGGTCACGTTAAAGATGACCTGATGGCTCTGATACTCTAAGCTTCCCATGCACCTTACCTTTCATTAACTCACAGCTTGCAGATGGGGACAGTGTGGTGGTGGGCCTAGCTGTTCAGTAATTATCAGCACGAATAAATTCAAAGAAACTGTAGTACCATTTAACTGCAGAGAAATGCTTAGCTCTGACAGCTCATTAAAGAAAGTACCATCTTTAAAGGAACTGATGCAAAAGAGAACATATGAAGCTTAACCCTGAGGTGGATTTGGCAAGGCAGAGCAATGCCAAATGTCCTTTATGGATTGCACTAAGAATCTGTAAGCTGGAGTAAATGCCAGGTCAGGTGTGTGGAGTCTGTGGCCTGTGATGTGTTTGCAGTGGATGGCAACCAGACTATGCAGAAACATTAAATAAACTGGAATTTCCCTGAATAACAATGAAGCTGCTGTACAGGAACATTAGGACACAGTAGGTCAGATAAACGATAGATTAAAGAAAATACAAAGCTACACGTACACAAGGGTCCTAATATTTCACTGGTCTGTTGAGTAACTTTGGGGAAGACAGTATGATAGATAAATCTACATGACTTTACATGAGACTTCTGCTCCCAAGTCATGTAGGTGCTTCTGAAAATCCCACTTTCAAATCTTTGTTCTTAATTTCCCCTTTCATTTAAACTAAGAAAGATCATATTTGGTGTCCTTTCAGGGGTATTTTTTTAATGTGTGAAGGAGTCCTAAAAGCAACTCAGAGAAAGGATTTGGGGGAGGAGGGGGTCTTATCTCCTTATAGGACAATCTATCTCTATTTTTTCACAAAGCTCAACAGAAAAATCAGGCCAGCAGTCAATCAAGTCAAATCAAAACAATCAGATTATTACAAGTGCAAACAATATCATATTTAAATTAATGTCTGGTATTTTATACGAAATAAAGTCCATTTTAAAATGGAAACTTGCTTAGAATGATGGAATACACATTTTTGATCCTGTAATGTTAAAATGTTTTGACACTTCCAACATTATTTTCTCTTTTTTTTCTTTCTTCGTTTTTTTTTTTTT
>NW_009242064.1:0-1709 GCF_000690835.1 Fulmarus glacialis | reverse complement strand
CTGTGACAGTATCTAAAATTTACATATTAACGTTTCTACTGCAATCTGTATTTCCTGGAGAACACCAGCCCATAAGTGAAGTTGTAGGTTTACAATCAGTACTGATTAGCTGTCGTGTTAGAAATATCAGTTTAAACTCAAATCCACAAAGTAAAACTCCAGCTTATGTTTAGTGAGCAGAATATCATCTGTTACTCCATGCTGAGACTTTAAGTCTTTTTTGTCTGTCCCTGCAGGCAGACCAAGAGCACATTAAAGGCTTCTTGGCATTTCTGGAAAAGAATGCGAGAGAATTCCAGTTTACTGACTAAAATTTCCATTCTCCCAAGAATGCCTGTGAACTCTTCTCAAGCAGAACAGCTTTCTCTCTGTGAATACAGATTGTGTGCTTCTGGTATCTATTTATGTTGTAAAAACATTTCAGTACTAAAAGTATATTTGTAAAACCAAATTCTGTTCATCTCCCTTTCTGTTCCCATGTAGGTTGCTTATTGCAGTGATTGCAATTACTACGTTTTCACAGAATATGAAGGTCTTTGTATTAAGTAGGGCCTATTGAGATTTTGGCAGTATTCCCAAAGCAGAGACAGAATTGTCCTTTGTGCGCACTAAAAGCCTGATTTGAGACTGAAAGAAACAAAACTGATGTTTTTGGCCTGCTGACCTTTCTGTCCTTGACAAATGGGTTGAAACATGGGCCGCTCTGTTCTCTTGTCACTAAATCTAAAACCAAAAAAGGAGGAAAATAATTGATAAACCCAGTGTGCAGCACTAATATAAGTTGAAATTTTTGAGCCAGTCAACCTTTGAACATGCAAGGACTGTTTCTTGTTGTTTTAAGTGATACTCAGGGAGCTTGTTGCAGTGCAGCAAATCTGAAATATGTTTGTTGACAAAGTAAGAATTAGTGAACTAAACTTCACTTAAATTATATTGAAAACATTAAAAGAATGTTAAGGTTTCAAAGTGAAGCACTCAAAAAGCAGAGAAATACCAAAGCCAGTTTTCCGTGCATAGTATGTGCGTTTTATGAGAGTCTTTAATTGTATGAGCATGTCTTTTTTTTCCTGGATCCCTGCCTCAAACACTGCTGAAGATGGAAAGTGCTTGTTCAGATATTCAGAATACCATTTTATCTTCATTACTCAGTATTCGGCCCCAGAACACTTTTATGGTATGCCACTCAAACCTTCTTTTGGATGCAGATTTACTAATTTGCGAATGGGCTCTTTTTACAGCATTAATCAACGTGGCATCTGAGTGATTCAAACCCACTTAATTTTATCTCCATAACATCGCTTTGGGTGAAGAGATATTCTTATTGCCATTTTACAGATAGATAATGAAGAAGTGAATTACCATAAAGAGATATATGGTTGGTTTTAATGTCAGTTTTGTAATGCCTAGTTATTTACCTGAAAAAGGTTATTTTTTTCATTTTTCTTTTTAGCTGGACTGAGTATGGTCGGAGCATGGAATTATGAGCTTTGATTTCTGTTGAGAGTCTATAGATAGCACTTCAGAGACCTCTCTTGTTGGTTGTATGGAAAATGGTGAACATTCAATCTGTGGTTGTGTGTTAAGTTTAAGTGGCTTGCAAAGTTTCACAGAGACGTAACAAATGTAGGAGTAGAATCAAATTCTCCAGTGTGGCATTCAACTACTTTGACAGCAAGTAGTTCTCCTTTGACTACTTTTTTTTTTTTTTT
>NW_009242063.1:0-1708 GCF_000690835.1 Fulmarus glacialis | reverse complement strand
GAGAAAGATGAGCTGAAATAGTGCATAAGGCTACTTCAGGATGCACTGAGAAAAATCCTATATATGACAATATTTATTGAAATTCATTATATGATTGCACTGGAAATCTCATGGAATACTCAAAGACATTTTCATTTGTTTTGAAAGAAAGACTTCAAACTATAGTCCATCTTTGACTTAAACTTGATTTAAGAGCTGCACACTATATAGTTCAAACTACTTTCTGCCTTGTTCTCTAAATAACTGCTACTGCAGATTAGCATGTAATTTTTGACAAGTACCAAATACATGGTCTTCTATAACACAATCCCCGTAAAACATTTTAGAAAACTAAAGACAACGCATCATGAAAGAGAAGGGGATGAGTAGGTTTATCCAACAGATGTACACTATTTGTTCGCTGACTGTAGATACTACAGATGGTATAGAAAATGTTTCTTCTAGACTTTCCTTTCTAGGTTTCCACTACCATTTTTAAATGTATGCTATTACTGGATATTTACTAATATCCAGTAAATTACAGAATTACATAAACTTTTTTCCAAGATCCTCAAAAGAAGTTTGTACAGTAGGTTTTTTTCCAAATAATACCCAGCTATTTACTTAGCACTAACTACATATCTAATAAGCCTAATATGGACAGAGATAACACATGGGAGGAAGGGGAATATGAGTGCCATTCAGGTCTGGTTTTGTGAAAAGTAGCTTCCACCCCTCAAGAATACTGTAAATATAAGGTTTCTCAAATAAAGATACTTTTAGTCAGATTTTGAACTCTCCCAAAATTGGTTGTTTTCCATTTAAGCAGTATCTTTTTACATATGGGTTACTGTGGAGGTAAATATTTTAAGGATTCTAGGGGTTATTGTTAGAAATTGAGTATGTAAGCAAATGCGTCAGAAACCTTTAGTGTTCCTATCAAAAAGATAGCCAGTATTATTACTTTAGGCACCTTTACTGTAATATTAGTTTCTTCAAAAAATTCTGAGAGAAAAGTGAAGATAAGAAAAGATATCACTACTATGTGATAAAAGAATCTTCCAAGGGAAGGAAAAGAGGAAGATACAGATTATCTTCTTACTCTTAACTTCTCCACTCATCCTTCAGTGATCCTTTTCATTTAAGGAATACTCATCAGAAGACTGAGTTGTGAAGCAGGAGATACATAATAAACAGAAAACAAACATCGTTTCTTCTTTATAAACTGCAGACCATCCTCTATCTAAAGGAAGTTTTTTTGGGTTTTGTTTTTGAATAAAATAGATTGGCATATTTTAACAGTGTGTAATTTTGGTAGGTTTATATTCATTGGAATGTATGGAAACACGTTCTCTGTGGAAAGAATGAGGAAAAATTTTGACATTGCAAATTACTCCAATTCTAGTTTTGTGTATAAATAAATTACAAGTAGGCCAATTATCATCTCCAAATCCGTAATAATTTCTCAAACTTTGATGACTCATTGTTTTTCCTGATTATTCGGTGTGAAATCAAGTGTTTTGGAAAAAATTCTCTCTCCCAATGCAGACCATAGGTGTCTGAAATGCTCTGCATACACAAAATTAATACAGAAACATCTGCATCTCTGAGAGAGAGACATGAATACAGAAAACTGAACAGAGCCCCAGTAACACCATACTAGATTGTGTTTCAATTTACTGGAACTTATTTCATGGTATAAATCATAGAATCATAGAATCGTTAAGGT
>NW_009242062.1:0-1704 GCF_000690835.1 Fulmarus glacialis | reverse complement strand
AGGAGCTCACTCCTCCGGCTCGGTGGAGGAGCCACACCGTGACCCTCTGCTTCTGCCTAAAGAGCTAGGACTGGCCTGCCAGCTGTTGCTCCAACCAAGTAACAACTAGTTATTGTGTGTATGCATCTATGTGTGCCTGAGTGTACTATGGGAAGGGATATGTGAATGTGTTGTACGGTTATCCGCTCTTAATAACAACGGCTTAATTAATAAAAGCTGTTCCAATAAATATTGGTTGTAATCGGTGTCTCCCTTGATTTGATCCCCTTAACAACAAAAAGGGAATTTACAACAGGAAATGAGTCTCGTGCTTTTTGTAGAAAGAAAGGACAAGAGGTTGCTTGGAGATTTTAAATGTGGGATTGTGATTAGTGCCTGTGAGAAAATGAGGGGAAAGTGAGGGGAAAAGATGGAATGAAAGGGGAGGTAATAGAATGGTTATGAAAGATAATAATGATTTGAGTTATTGAACTGATTCAGTGGTCCAAGAAAAGTATTTTATCCTCTCATCCACCCAGTTCACAGACTATTGTCAGAAGTAGGGTTCTGGACACTGGACTTTTTCCTATGAGGTTGAAAAATGTACAGGAATAAAAAGGAAAGAACTGAATGAGACTGAACTATTTGTCGTGTAGCCTGCGTGTACGCTCATCAGAAAGCTGCTACTTCTATTTATTTAATTATTTAAACCGAAAGCTATGTAATCCCAGTTGAACTTCTAAACTAAGCATACTGTGTTTCTGGGGTCCATTTTATAAAGGATATTACATAAAAGACTACAAGGTGAAATAAATTAAAATGTAAGCCTTAAAATCCATCATCCCGTCTGTTTGCATTTTGGAAAGAATACAATCTTTGCATGCTTTTTTTCTTGTATTTGGATGAGTAAAAAAATGAGTTCTGCTTCCAAGTAGTTTTCCCCACAATGTCATATAGTGATGGAATGGAGTTTGTACCAAACTTTCAGAAACAGTATTTCATAGACTAACCTGAGTAATACCTGGGAAGGGCCCATCATCTTGACTAGAGCAGAAATAACTGTGCTCTCACAAAGCACGTGATGAGAATCAATTGGAGACAGAGTGTATAAAACAGGTAAAAGCTCAGAGGACATATTTTGAATTTTACTCTGTTTTAAAATGGTGCTAGATGGGGGATTCTTATGTACTTACTTAGCTATTTCACAGCAGAATTAAGATAAACACTGCTGTAGGAAAAAAATCAGAATCTTATCTCACTGACCATTATTTGTCAGCAGAACTGTACTTTGATATAAACTTTATAAAACTGGAATTTATTCTGTTCCCTCTAAGAGTGATAACAATTTAAATTGTCCTTGTAAGGAATTTATTATCTTCAGGCTTATGCACAAATGTAGCTAATGATAATAGCGTTTGCTAAAATTGTCCATTTTTAAATCAAAGACCTTGAATAATCTTCGTCCAAGATCCCTAATAGACCTAGCTGTGGAATTTTTGTCACTAATATTAAAACTTTTAACAAATCTTGAAAAGTCACACAGTTTATAAAGATTCAAGGAGTTCCGACGCAATTCTGATATTTTTAAGAGGAAGAAAGCATACCACTTGGGACTACTTTTTTTTCTGTCTTGGACAAAATACTAGGGTGGTTAAACCAGAATGACAAGAAGATATCTGTTGTTGAAAATAAGTTGGTTTCCATGTGATATTTCAAGATATCCCT
>NW_009242061.1:0-1703 GCF_000690835.1 Fulmarus glacialis | reverse complement strand
CCAGCGCCGCTCTGCGGGCCGTCCCGGCGGCGCCTTTGTTTGCGGTCTCCCGGTCCCGGCCGCAGGCCGCTGACCTGAGCCGCATCTAGAGCTGGAGGTCTGAGAGTTTATATAGTTGAAGAAAAACTGGACTTTGAAATATTTATTATGCCTAATAGAGAAAAAAAAATCATAAATCGTAGCCTGATAACTTTCTGTGACTTCTTATAGTTGTTTCACAGCTAAATTTCAGAGGAAGGTAAGTGTTATGTTGTAGCATGTGAAACTGAAAATATCTTTAAATTCCCCATGAGGTTTTTTTCCTGCAGTTTACTGGAGAACTGCCACACAAAGCACCGACCTTGCATGTACACCTGGTTTATAGTAAAATGAAGCTGGGTCTCAAAGTATGTTCTGTTTGTGCCTGCCAAATTCTTTCACATTTACTGTAACCCCATTCCTTCGAGTATTATGCCACATCAAGTAATTTTTTTCCCATAAAATTATGTATTTCTGTATGGGAGCCAACATTAATTTCTAACATCTTTCTCCTTCCTGATTATCTGCTTTTCTATTCTGGCAGCTCTTTGCCATTGTTTAGTTGTGTTGATACTAGTAGTTAAGTATTTCATGTGCAATTACAAGGGGGCGCTTGAGAGAGGCTCATTTTCTTCATTATCCTCTAAGACAATGTTTTGTTTTTCTCCTTTTGAATTCACACTGATCTTTCTTATGGCTATATTTCACTCTAAGTTTGTCTCTGACTTGAGGTTTGCTGCCATTACTAGTTATCAGCTTTCTCCCTTTGACTGAATGTAATATATTACATCTTTTAACATGCTAGGTTCTTCGAACAGAATGACATTATTCTTTCATCTGAAATATCAAATTGTTTGACAGTTCTGTGTACATTCAGGTCTCTAAAGGACTTCAGTGGCTTCAGATCCATCATCTAGGCATTACTGACCTTATCAAAACTACTAGTCAAGCTCTTAACTCAAGTGGTTCCAGTCTCCTAAATACTTGTATTTTCTGCCTCTTGTATGCAGAAAGTTCTGTATGCGTTGTATGTGTACACAGCTGATGTACTTACCTGAGCACTTAAACGACTGTTGGAGTCCCTGAAACACGTGACGACTGCCCAAAAAATAGAGCAGAAAAGTGCAGCAGCAAGGGAGATAAGCTGTGCCTGTACAGTGAGGGAATTCAAACAGTTCATTTTTATTATTTCTTTTAATTAAAAGCTGTGTTGTCTACTAAGGGAACAGGAACTTCTACATGAGTTTTCCCTATTCTGGATGACTGTGTGATACTTGCAAACGGTGACTACTCAGTCTCCCTTGTGCTACAGATCCAGTTTTCTTATTTTTAGGTCATAGATTTGAATCTTAACTTTCCACATTCTAGCAGATGCCTTACATCTGCACAATGGGGTCATTTTTCACTCAGAAATGCCCAGTTAATGTTTAAATACTCGTACAAAGTAAAATAGCTGCAATATGTGATATTGAGTGATTTTCATGCTTAAATACTCCGATAGCAACATTGAGGCAGACTTCCCAAGAATATGTGTGGTCCTGGAGTATGGGTTCAGGTCCTTTGCCGTGCATCAGGGAGTAAAAACAGTTGGAGAATAAGTATCTCAAATAAGTGCTGTAATACTACACTGTTGGCAATTGGGATGTCTCTTTTCTTTTTTCCCAAGTAGCAAGTGATAGGATGAG
>NW_009242060.1:0-1700 GCF_000690835.1 Fulmarus glacialis | reverse complement strand
GGCTGCCTGCCAGGTTAAACCAGGACAACTTATTATGAGGCACTGCTACTTCAGTGCCTTGACATAAGTGTAGAAAAGTGGTTGTGCTGATAAGTCTCACAACTGCCATTTACAGAATATTCCAACCCTAGTGGAGCTGATTCCATTGCAAAGCTTGATAACAGATACAAATCTGGTATTTCACCAGATTTCAGTGGTTTGATATTAATTTCATTTTTTAAACTGAAATGAAAATTACTTAAGCTAAGTCTTCAAGCTTTGAGCTGCTCCACATACGGGTTTTTTTCTGTTATGAATCCTTATGCAGTCAGCATGGACTCAAGGGTATGTTTAGGTAAACAGAAGTCAAGCAGTTTATTGTACACTATAATACAGTTAACTGTTGTGTACCAAAAACTTCAGAATGCACCATCTGTAGAATTTGGTTTTACTGGAAGATTCCTCAGATTTGTAGGGTCAACTCTTATTTCATTAATTGATACAATTAGTTTCAAGTGCTAGAGTTGGCGGTTCAGATTTTTTTTTAATTAGCATCTCATTTTAATTAGTTGTTAAAAGGAAGAAGTACTAGAGTTGTACATGAATTAAATTGTTCTCAGTAAAGTAGAAAGAGGGAGAGTAACCATTTGAACTTCCAGTACTGAGAGTTCTCAGAGAAGAAGAATGCATCTGTAAAATTAAAAAAATTTGCCACCGATAAGTATTTCAATGAGAAAAATTAAATAGAATGTTGAAGTAGAATCAATGGAAAGAGTAAATACAAGCTGTTAAAACATTTAATACTTGAAAAAAAAAATACCAGAGAATTATAAACAACTAATCAGAACTAACAAAAGTTAATTTGTGAATGTTAGGCTGGCAGACAGAGGAGGAATACACACTGTATAAAACTATTTAAGGTTTGTGATAAATGAAGCCATTATCTGCTCAATCTCCGTACAGCAGACATTTTCAAACAATGAGCAATGTGGTTACTAAAATAACAAATGATGATTGTCTTACACCTATTCAAAATCTGAAAAGACTTCTCTTTATGCTTACCCTAAATGTCTCAGTTGAAGACCGGGACAATAAAACAGGATTGCATCCAGTTGCTGTAAACATAGGTGCTTACATTTTAAATATCCTAAGATACTGGAGACATCCACACAGATATGCAGAATATGCACATGACAGAGAACCTGTGCCTTTCCGAGGCAGCAGCTGGAGGCCAGATGGATACCCTGGGGTATCTGAAATGGCATTCGATGCCCATGTTTAGGCAATTTATCTTACTTACCACGGGGCAGATTCTGGCTGTTCACGTATGAATACACAAAATAGAACCAAGGGGAAACAGTGTGCTACAGGAAATGAATTCTGTACAGATTTAGGGCATATGTGATACAAATTATGCTGGTACCCACTACAAGGCTCATAGAGAAAGTAAAGAATTTGGTATTAAAACAAACTGATATAAATCAATTCCAGGTCAGGCAGTAAAACTTTATATTATCGAAGCTGATGGACAAGAAGTTTAGTTGTGATTCTGCAGAGATGGGTACAATTTATATGATGTCCTGGTCCTCAGTACAGTGAATGATTAGAAACATGTACTTCTGTGAAAGGAACAGCTCATTCCACCCCTGCATGAGAACATCAGTCAGGGTAGGTATCATGAGCACATGGTATTTATCATAGAATCATAGAATCATCAAGGT
>NW_009242059.1:0-1691 GCF_000690835.1 Fulmarus glacialis | reverse complement strand
GCACATTCTTAAATAGAGATTTTTTATTTAATAAATGCTCAAAAGTTGAGAGACATGAAATCATCAGCCATTTTAGAAAATGTAAACAGAAATACATGTTGCAGATGTTGTCCTATTAAAAATGACTGAAATTGAACAGTCCGTTTAGTTAAGTAGTAGAAAGATGCATGGAGGGAGCCTCTTGACAGCTTCCATCTCCCCATGCGCTGGAGACATCAGGCTCAGCTACACTCCTCTCTGGGCATCATTTGCTGAAACAAGGTGGCATGCTTCATTTTTTCCCAGTGAAGCAGGACACTAGTGTGTAATCAGTCCTCATTACTGTACCTAATGGTAGGAGCAAACAGAGCCCTGCAAAGGAACAGACATGCCCTGGAAGTCTTTAAATCACTGTATCACATGAAAGAAATGAATGCAGAATAGTATCGACACAGATAACTTCTTGAATATACCGGCTTTAAAGTGATGCAGTGTGTCATCAGGCCCTGCTCTAGTGAGATCCATTAGACCCTGTCCAATTTGTCTAACTTGATTGTAAAATTCCTATTAGTGTGTCTGACGACAAAATCTCTCAGCCATCAAAACCCAACAAAATTCCTACAGTCAGTGTGTGAACAGTGGCCCGGTTTTGAGCTTGATGGACATCACTGTGAGGTCTTTTTTGTTAGCACCCTTCTGTGCCCTCCTCACAAAACATGAATTTGTGGTGGTCGAGACTAGCTTCGTGTCTTTGTTAATGCTTTCACAAATTTCTCTATGGCCAAAAAAGGTTCAAACTTAGAATAAAAGAGCCAGCTTAGAATACAAGAGCCATGCACTGTAATAAATGGTGGGTTTATAATACTCACTGAGATTTTTTTTGAGCTCAACGTTTGTTTATTCAGTTTCATTTATTTACTTATTATTTGGAATTGGAATATAATGGGATTCATGCCAAAGCATAAATCAGTTCATTATCATGTTTTATGTGACAGAAAGATAAATTGTATTTTTTGAAGCAAAATGAAGTTCAACAAAATGTACATTTCTACACAGAGTACAACATCTATACGCAGTTAATTTTCAGTTTAAATGGCAAGTAACTTACAACATTCCGTTAGGTTAATTTTCCTTGGACTCATTCAGGTGAGGCTATGTAGCATAACCCATCTTTTTATATTTTTCATTGCTGGCAGAGAATTGTGGGTTGGTAATTCAGGGAGTGTACTCTGAAAAAAACTGTGAAATTAAGACAAATTGAGTTGAACAGAGTTGTTTAAGCCTGAGACAAAAAATTACCACAGTCTTTTTTAAATGTCAGTTGCGTCAAATTGGCACAAACCTGCCTTCACAGCCTTGTCATATGTTGAATAAGAGAGTTCTCCTCTATCATCTTCTGGGTGAAAACACCTAGTTTCCCAGATATTTCTCTATCCTAAAAATCTTCCTTCTTTTCATAGCTACATAGTCAAAACTTATCCTTCTGAAAGCTGCCATAATACAAGGATTTAAACAGAAACATTGCCTCTGAGTAGCAAATAAGAGAGTATTCTACTTTCCATCTCCATCTTCTGAGACAATGACAGACTTTCCAGTGTTTTAGAGATTCCTTTGTATAACAACCCCTTTCCAATCCTCAGTCCCAGACCCGCAGGACTCTTAGGGTCCTGTCATCGTGTGACCAGATGATCGGGTAATCACTCTTTTAGTAA
>NW_009242058.1:0-1677 GCF_000690835.1 Fulmarus glacialis | reverse complement strand
TACTTGTAAAAACATTTTTTGTTGTTTCTAAACAGTTGAAGTGAAATCAGAGAGGGGCTGGGAACTTAACAGTGTCATTAGTCAGAATTTAAACCAAGAACCACCTTATGAGCCAAACCCCGTGCGTTTTTCATGAGACCTTTATCCTCTTCCCCTCAGTGGAGGCCTGTAGATCTATTTTGGGGTTTTTTTGAGTAATTTTAATAGAGGTTTTTTTCCTCCCTCACAACTAGGCTTACAGTGCTTGAGCGGAATTCACAGGGGAGGCCCTGGAGTCCCATCTGGTAGTTGGGGTTAAACTTTTTGCACGTCAGTTTTCCAAATGATCACATTCTTTCTAGTCTAGATCTCTCCCAGGGATGCAGAGGCAATCAGCCTTAGTTCATTAGGTCATATGGCACTCTGTGTATTTTATTTACACGGTTCTGTGTGCAGAGGTGCCTTTGACCCCACCAACATAGGCTTAAGCAAACACACCTATAGGAGTCCCTCACGCAGCTTCTTTCATGTACACAGACCCAGGTTGTCAAAAATGTGAGTCACCGATGCAGCAAAGAACTTGTACTTGTTTCAGTGGTGCTGAAACATCATTTGCGTTGTCATCGTCCACGTGGGTGTCTCGAGACCCTCTTGCCCCTTCATGAGCTAGAATTCCTCACTGTGTGAGGAAAGCAGTTTGCTCTGGCCCCTTTCATAGCTGTGCCCCTGCTACGGGGCCATGAGAGACTGATGGTACTGGAGAGGCACAGTCCCAGCTGAGACCGTTAGTTAAGGGCAAGCAGGTTCAGAAGTGCCAGGTCTGCAAACTTGTGCACACAGACACAGGTCTGCAAATACAGACCCTCCTTTACAGCTGGCTGTAGATGGACGGCAACAGCTCCTTCATTTTCATTTACTTTTTGGCGAGTACTCTACCACGGTTATGGTGTTGAATCTTTTCTGCCTCAAATGAAACAAAGTGATCATCATGGTAAATTAATGGAAAAGTCTGTAAAATCACTGGAGTATGTTCCATTCACAAAATCTGGATAATGGCTTTCTGTCATGGAAAGAGTTAACACTATCTGTTGCTGCCACCCAGTTTTAAATTAGACAGCACTTGCCCATGGGCAGCCACGTCACTTGTCATTTGGGGCTCCCCGGCTAGCCTGTATCTGTAAAGCAGTTTAACATCTCTCTGCTTGACTAGGCTGTGAATCAGCAAAGTCACATACTTGCAGGTCCTCCATGGCGTACCGTGTAGGAAACTTTGGCAAGGCTACCTTAAGGCCGTACAGGAATGTCTGAACATTGAATTTCTATCCCCATGGAGCAAGGATTGCATGCTTCAAAGGCAAATCTCAATGGTCTCAAATCAAAACGGTTTCATTCAGCAACCAAAAACTGTGTTGCTTTGGAACAGTAATTGCCTCATGCTAGGAAATTAGATGGTTTTACTATTTCTAAATCAAAACAAAATGCAATTAATATTCATGCTTGATTAGAAATTTTGCTCAGCTTTCACTGAAGCCAGTTCATTCCAGAGACTTGTCTGAATATGAGGTATCAAAAAGGTCTTGAGTGAGTAAACGCCAAACACCACAGGAGACAAAGTGACATTCATATCTAGCAACATAGATGAAGAACTTTATTTGTTCTCAATAACACTGTTTGGATAGGCACACCAAAAAAAAATTG
>NW_009242057.1:0-1654 GCF_000690835.1 Fulmarus glacialis | reverse complement strand
GGGGGCCGGCCCGCCGGGCGCAGCTGCGCGGGAAGAGGGGGACAGTGTTGGGGACCAACCCTGTGACACGTTTAACGGCCCCCGCCCTCAAATTGGCGGAAAGCACATTTAAATAAACATGCATCATTTTAAAAGAAAGATTTTTATCTGTTCCAAAGAGAGACTTCCTTTTTAAGAAAAGGCAATTGCCTCCTCTAAAAGACTTTATACTCTTAGCTAGTGACATACAACTTGGGGAGGAAAGCTGTCCCTAATTCTGCTAATACTAATAATATGCTAATACTGCTGTAGAGATTATCAGATGCCAATTTAATCAGCTGAGAAAAGGGGGAAAAAAAGTTGTCCTACAAGGGAAAGGCAATATTCCTTTGTGGAAACCTTACTTTCTGTGGACGTTTTTCAGCATGATTTACTGTTTGGCAACAGCTGCAGCTAGCTTGGAGTATCACATTTGTATTTGAAATTCTCTAAATGCTGCAGTTTCTGATACCCCATTTCACTTTGTCCGGGAAGACTATTTCACCAGCACCGAGTGACGGCCGTCGGCGGGAGCAGATGTGTGCTGAATGTCACAGAAAGAGTGACAGGAGCCATCTGCACTTGAGGCTGTTACAGGTCGCAAGCGCTGACTTCGCTTGAAGCTGATTTTGTTCATCTAGTCCAGTTAACAGCAATGCCTGCATACATAGTTTTAAAGCTCCAATTAACCCCAGTATGCAAACACGGATTCCATTTTAAATGTGTTCAAGCACCCTTTGACTTCAAGCAGATACAAGCATGCAGGTATTTGCTTCCTTGACAGGAACAAAGTTATATACAAGCTTTATTCTGAGCATATGCAAACCCAAAACATCCAATTTATCCTCCAACTGGTTGTTAAACTTCAAAAATATAAAACTCTCTCAATTTAATTTTTGTCATTCTACATTTAGATAGGTTAAGAATTTTTTCTTATTTCTTGTATGTGCACATAAGAAAAAAGAACATACGCACACTTTGCCTGATTTTATTATGATCTATATGCACAAACATAGTTGCTATAAGGTTGCTCATCCATTATTTGAAGTAACTCAGCAGTTTCAGAGTCACAGAATTGATACGTTTGACTTACTGAAGAAAAAGATTTATTTACTCTTAAAAAACAGTCCAAATAAATTGAACATCTAAAAGATCTTTTTGATGTGTCCTAGGTATCTACAGAGGTCAGTATACTGGGCTGAGGGCATCATAAAGCCTCTGTGCAGCCAGTTCCACCATTTCACGAAGGGATTCGTCGTCTTCACTTCCTGGCTCACAGTCAACTGTCTGGGAACAAAAAAAGAAGTATGTTAGAACAACTAGCACTTCATATTCCTTTTCAGCATCAGAAGAATGCTCATAAGGGGAAAGGAAAAAGTAGTCATGCAAATTGAAAAGAAAGTTATCAAGAGCGGCACTGTATGTTTTTAAATGGCCTGCCAACATGTAGAAGAGTTCAGGAGTTCAGAGAAGACTTATGCAAGTCCTGCTGAGGAACAAGAAGCTTAATCTCAAGTTTTAAGTTTGATTAGTAACTTGTTTCAAAACGACTATGTAAAATGCATTAAGTTCTGTAGATTACATTTAATTCAAAATCAAATAAAACCACACAGGCTTGGGGAAGAGTGGCTGGAAA
>NW_009242056.1:0-1691 GCF_000690835.1 Fulmarus glacialis | reverse complement strand
CAACCTGAATGATTCTATGATTCTATGACTGAAAATCAATGTAGTTTCTGCAGCATTACTTCATGTGCAAACTTCAGATAATTTGTTAACTGTTAAAAAAAGAAGTTAAGTAATAGGTGTGATGCTGATGATACTGGGGCAAATTGCTGATTCACAGGCATTGACAAGCAACTGAAAATTTCAAAAGCCAAGCTCTTTATTCTTCTTTACCTGAGTTGTAATGTCATTTTAAAATGTAACTTTTTAATGCTACACCTTTGACAGACAATATAGTGTCAGAAGTAAATACATCAATACCAATAATGAGGAAGAGCATGCATTTTGAAAAGAAAGTTAAATCTTTTGCACAGTAAAGAGAAAATATTATGAGTCACAAATAATAAAAGAAAAAGTTCAAGGAGGAAAAAGACACCTTTTTCTAATGGTCTAATGAGGTCTAATGTATTCCCTAGATGGCTGTTTGCAGCTTAGGATAACAATCTTGATTACTTGCCAGCAAGTAATGATGTAAGTGGAAATCTAGTAGTTTTTCTACATATTCTCAAGACAGAAAAGAGATGTAAAGCTATGTTTATGTAGGTTGAAGTTGTCAAAACACACCTCTTTCAAGATCTAGAATTGCAAAATCCAGGAGCAATTGAAAAGATACACTATACATAGTCTCTTGTTTTGATTTTACCTTTTATCACTATTGTAATGGCTAGCGTTAGGTTACCATACAAGAATAAACAAAATCAATTTACTAATCATTGACATTTTCATAGACTTCCTCTGTGAAGTTAACTATTCTCTCAGGAGAGTAAACACTAGTACCAGAGCTGGCCTAAACAGCCATTGCTGTTACAGCTGTTCACAGTCTGCCAGTTAAAATCTTTCTCAAAAAAGTATTCTCTTCTGCAACTTGCTCAACAGATTCCATAAAGTATGATTTTAAAAAAATTATTTCAGCATTTAGGCTGGGCAAATAATGATTCTTCTCTTCCATCTCCAGCTTGTGATTCCAGTTTAAGCATTTGCTGTATGTATTGAAGTATGATTAACTGATTTTTATGAGATCAGGCCTTCCACATACATTTCTGTGCCAATTTAATGCTGGTACAAGAGAGTGCTCCAACCAGTTGCCATTGTGACGGGTATACAGGTTGGCTGAGTTCAAATGGACCACAGGACATAGGATAAGGATGTTGCTATAAGTGGCTCTACTAAACATAAGTTTAAAAATGCATCATATCCACATTAAATCAGTTGCATTGTCATTCACCAGAGAGTGGGACTAGGTCTAGGATACCTGACAATGGAAGAAACCGATCACAAGCCATCTCCAGATGGAAGGTCTTGAGGCATTACCTAAGGTATGTATAAATCAGGTAGAAAGTCTGTGATGAACATGGGACTTATTCTCTTTATTTCCCTCTCAGGTTAGAGCTTCTCTCAGGAGTGCAGAACGGCAGTCTTGTCATTGTTCTTACTGTACTGTGAATTCATTGCAAATGACAGCATTGCAGGAGCTGTAAATTCGTTAATAATATCCCTTTCAATCAGTAGAAGAATAAAGTCCACTGGAAGAAGTGTATATCCTGCCAAGTTTATTCCTGTGTTTTTTGTCTGTCTGAATAGATCAAGAATATTGTCATCACACAGTTTTCAGAGAACCACAGAAGGTGGAAGGGTCCTCTGGAGGTCATCTGGTC
>NW_009242055.1:0-1695 GCF_000690835.1 Fulmarus glacialis | reverse complement strand
GGGGCGGGGGCGTGAGGGAGCCGAGGGCAGCCAGGAGGCCGCCCTTGCCTTGGATCAGTTAAGTTCATTAACTACGGAAGAAAAGCTGCTGTCTGCATTCCCAGGGGAGGCTTTTCCTTTCCTCACCGAATGTCCCTCGCGAGGTGAAACACGTCCCTATCACAGCCGGGGCCTTGGGCATCCGAGCTGGGCCACCTCGCGTACCCAGTGCCTAAGGCTGCCCGTCCGTTTCGGTGCTCTGGCGGCTCTCTGGGGCCGGGGTTTGAGGAGTACTCAACAGGACAAAGCTTGGAGGGGAAGAAATATCCTTGAAAATGCTTGCAGCGCAAGGTTGAGGCACCAAAGCTGGTTGTAAATTTGCCTGCTCAGGTGCAGGCTACAGGCACGGCAGCTGGGAGCTCAGCAAGGGTTGGCTCACCTTCGGCCTCAACTACAGCTCTACCCACCGGTCAGCCTCACAAAGCTGGATCCATGTGAAGCTGACAAGATGCAGCAGTTTTACTCTGGAGCTGAAGATGTTGACCGTTTTACATTGGCTACAGCTGCCTCCTCTGAGAATTCATTTCAGGGGCAGCCAGCTGATGTTGCCCCCGTACCTCTGCAGCTCAAGTCCTAAGATCTAGATCTGCTACTGAGCATCTTCATCTTTGACTGAAATCTCCCAGTTTTCTTTCATTGAAAATCTGGATGCTTTGGAGCATCATGATAACCCGAAGGCTGTGTGAGATTAACTTAAAGTTATCCTTCAGTATTAGCTTTCCTTCTTGTAAATGGCAGGGGTAAAGTGCATATGGAGACTCTGCTGGAAACCTTGACATAGCTGGCTAACAGGCCCATTAGACAGCAGTGTAATTCACCCCTTGATCCTCTACAGATCTACGCTCTGAGCAAGTGGGGGGATAGTCTTTCACCATAATAATCGGCTGCAATTTGAACTGAAGTCCACAGGAGGCTTGCTGACCATTAGTGACAAGTTGTAGGAATACATTGCATACCGAATTCTTTGAAAAATATCCTTCCATTTCTAAAACTTTATATTGAGTGTATGTGGCCAGTTGCCAGCCAACGTTCTTGTCTTGTACTTTTGAAATTCTCTTCCCCTGGGCTCAGTACCTTTACACCATGAGCTCTTCAGGGCTGGGACAAACATTTATGTTTTGTTTTGTCTGAAAAAATAGAAAACATAGAACAGATAATAATAGATAATAAGCATTCACATTGTGCTATGATGTCTGCATATTCATACAGGCCAAGGAAGTGCTCCAGGTCTATATATGTTTGCAGGTCAGAGATGCTTAAAAATTATCTCTGTTTTAAAATACCAGTTTTTCAGAATGAAAACCTCTGCAGAAATGTCTCCATTCAGGAAAAAAAACAATTTAGAAATTAATAGATAAGGTGATGGTTTCATAAGGTGAAACTGTCAGATTTCATTTTGGAAAGCAGTGTTTAACTTTTTTCTGTTTCAAAAGCATATAGTATAATTTTTATATTTTGTATAATAAAAACACTAAAAGTTGGAAATATACATTGGTTTGCAAACCATTCAGAATCTTCACTCACTCACTTTATTTAGCTGTATAAGGTATTGCTAAAAGGACTTACAGAGAGATTCTGCAGGCAGAGTAGATCACCAGGGTTTCTTTCAGAAATTTCTGCTTGAGTGAATGTCCTGGTTTCGGCTGGGATAAGGTT
>NW_009242054.1:0-1689 GCF_000690835.1 Fulmarus glacialis | reverse complement strand
GGGCTACCGATTTCTCCCGCTAACATGGGCTTTCCTTTATCTTTAGTCTGGTCTGTAACCACAAAACTTAGAAAAAGTTGCAGATATGTTTCTGGAAGATTTAGACCCACCTTAAAAGTAAACCTTCAGTTCCTTGTATGCATCGAGCATTATCACAGTGTAACAACTGGCTGCCTGAAGGAAGTGGTTAAGATCCTGTTTGTTCTGGAGCCCAACCCCTTATGAAAATCCTCATTTCCAGCATGATGAGTTGACTTAATCACACCCCACCCTATGCACAGTAGTTGGTACTGAAATATTGACTTAGAGATAAGAGATGAATATTCTCTTACCTGTTATTAGCTCTCTTCTTTCAAAAGAGGATACAGTATTAAAATTTACTAAAATGATTTTTTGAACGGTAAAAAAAACCCCAAACACTCCACAAAAACCAAACACCACTTCCCCTCTCCCCCAGCGCCAACAAAACAGACACAAAATAAACCTCTAAATATATTTTAATATGACTTGGAGAGTTCCATAAGCTGTCGTGCATCATTAGCCTGAGAAAAACGCAACATTTTTCTTTCAGGCCTGTGACCTACTAGTGTTTCTCAGACACATTTGTAGAGGCCAAGAGAATTGCTTCCTGACTGAGCACTAAATTTATAAGCCCTCAGCTTCTCTCATATTTCCTTTCCTTTTGTAGGGATCAGCTGTAATCAACAGGAGCACTAAAAGATGCCTCGAAATCACAACAGATGATCCCGTTTCACACAGACTTGTAATGCGGACCTGCACTGGACAAAAGTGGAATATCCAACACACGGTTAAGAACTGGGGAAAGACAAAAGACCTGGAACAGAAGACAGAGCACTCAAAGCACTGATTAGAGGACGTTTTTCCTTGAAAATTGCTGTGTTCATAATGCAGCACTGAAAGCAATGATTTCAAGAGTTTTTTACATGGGATTTTACAATGTAGCAGTTATTACAGGAGCTATGAGCTACTCACGCAAAGGTGCAAGTTCATCTCATCGCATTCTTGGGGCATCAGCCCCCCCTGAGTTTCCTCAGTTAGGAGAGGGAATGTCTTTGCTCTCTTATTATCACCAGAGAGAAGCAGTTACGTCTAAGAGCTTTTCAACCCACCTGAGTTCCTTTTGTTGTCCCTTGGAAGTGCCTATCTCCGCTCATTAATGAAACACTGGTGTAACTTTCTAACTTTGGCATTTTGGTTAGATATGAAAATTCAGAAGAAACGAAAGTGGGTCTTGTACGCAGAGTTTATCTCAGGCTGAATTGGACCATTTTTCATGTCTTGTGTCATACAGATAATGCAAAACTTCTTGTCAAGATATGCTCATGCTAGTGGGTGAAATGAAATACATCCTTGTTCTTCTGTCCCTATAAATTATGTCCCTAGATATAATTCAGTTTCTCAGTGAAATTGATTAGATTCAGCAGTGTGCCACACTAAGGCTTTTTATATTTACCTACCTGAAGTTGGTTTGTGCTAGCCAGCAGACAGCATGGATAAAGTCCCCTTGAAAACAAGGGGATTCAACTCAGTGGTTTCCACAAACTAATACAAGGCCAATGCAATAGAATGCGTCTGTCGAAGAAACTGAGTAAAATATGGCATGAGTTGCTAATGGGAGGCAACTTACAGGTAGACATAATATGAGTTCTTGTAGAATCATAGAATCAT
>NW_009242053.1:0-1687 GCF_000690835.1 Fulmarus glacialis | reverse complement strand
TTTTTTTTTTTGGGGGGGGGGGGGAGGAGGTTTAGCAAGCCAGTTCATGTGTTAAATTGAAATCTGCACAAATTACAGTTAATTATAGTCAACTCGGAGTGAGGCCTAAAATAGGTCACATGCAGTTTGGAATGAGATGCACTGAAATTATTAAATCTGTTTGGTTCGACCTGAGATATATTCTGAGGTGTTTCATCTTCCCCTGGCTGCTGTTCTTCCATTTTGTTCTTGTGTGCCATTACCTGAATACCGAGGGGGAGGACATGCTATTTACTGTCATAGAAAACAGCTAACATTAAACTTACTTCATTCCTTTATTTTTTTTCCCCTGGAGTTGCATTTTGGGTCCTGACTTTCAAGGGACATTTCTTCTCCATCCTGTTTGGAGGGAGTAATGACTGAGCTGCCTTGGTGAGTCAGCAGAATCTGGTTAACCCTCTCCCAGCATGGCTAACGCCAGCTAGGGGTGTAGTGTTTTTTTGTTTGTAGGTGATGCACAGTCCTTGGCTTCTTTTTGTGCTTCATAGGAATTACTGCTTTATGCCAACTTCTTTTAAATGATTCTAAACGCTATTGAATTAATTACATTAAAACGACTTCACCAGTGACCTTGAGCAAAAGTTATTTCCAGCAGCGTTATCTTCTGCATTTATGATACTGACTTAATTAATGCCTGCACACTTCCTCAGGTTCAGCTATTCTGCATCAACTATTGTTTCACACACCTGCATGTATGTCCTTTATGGGAACTAGTTATTATTTTAATCGCATGCAAGTATGCATGTACTATGCATGTACTTTTTTTTTTGAGCATTATTGCAGTAGGTACTTGTAAAATTGTCTGCCAATAGAAATAAGAGATCTAAAAAGCTACATGCAGTGTAGAGGCTTACCTGCAGATATACCTAAGAAGTTGTTTTGAAAGCAGCTGCACTTCGAAAATAGCGATGTGGACTTGGGTCTATTAATTCTGTTTCCTGACCAAGTATATCTGCAGTGTAAGTAGAAGGGGGTTTTATTTTTTTCTTTGCACAAACCTGGGAGCTCTGTAAACCCAACTGTCCCTTCCTCCTGTTCTCTCCTCCGTCACTAGCTCCAATTTCTACCTAATCATTGGTAACAGAGAGTTGTCGAGCCAACTTGTGTGTTCAGGTAAGACTTTAAAATCTGTCCTCAGTGAGTACTGCAACCCTCGTATTGCTCCCAGTGGATTAGCTGTTGGTAAGTAATTGAATAAGTAGGCAGTTCTGTTGACCTGGTTTTGTCACTAAAGTAAGGAGGCATATCTGACCTTGTACAGCTTTTAGGAGCTACGCTGTTGAGCAGAAGGCTATTTATGTTGAGTTATTTTTAAGGATAAAGCTGTGGTTCAAAAATTGTCCTTCCCCATGTAGTACTTTTTAATACAGTTCAAGATGCACATGCAGGAACCTAAAGAAGATGCCCTGTGTAGCAGTCAGTCTTTAACTTGCAGCTGACGTGAATCTGATATGGTACATGAGGCCTTGAGCATCCTGACTGTAGAGGGTTGAATTTCTCCCGGTTACGATCACTCTAAGTATGTTGTTAGTGTTCTTTAGATTTGCACATACATGGCTAGCAGTACGTAGCAGTTTTTGATCTGTATCTCAAGTCACAGAAGAGGTTAGGCTGTAAGTTAAATTAAGAGCACTGCTTACCTTTAAAT
>NW_009242052.1:0-1693 GCF_000690835.1 Fulmarus glacialis | reverse complement strand
GGGACGAACCCCCCACCTCCCCACCGGTTGCGTGCTGAAGCTCTCTTGCAATGGCCCGCCTCGCCCGGAGATGCTCCAAGGCGGGGGAAGGTGTCCACGCAGCGTGTTATTGTGGTCGTTTCTGTATGTGGATAAACCCTGAGCTCCCCAAAATGTTGGTCCTGCTGGGCTGGGCTCGGTGAATTCGGTCCCGTGGGGTGACCGGGGGAGGATGCCCCTCGTCCCGCTGTGTTCGGACCCGTTACTCTCAGCCGGCCCCTTGGCTTGATGGAGCCAAGCGAGGATAAACCCATCTTTGGGAAAATCCCTGCAAATCCTGGGGAAAGGATGGGTTTGTCCTGCAGAGAGAGCGTTCGGTGCGTGGGCGGAGCGGGCGGCTGGGTTGGGCTGTGCTCCTCCGTAGCTGTCGCCTGCTTTTCTCCCTTCAATTCGGGACTTTCTGTGTCCTTACCAGACATCCTCCCATTCATCTTCTCCCTAAGATGAGCCGCGTTGGTCCTTTCAGCATCTTCACAGGAGAGCGTTTTTCTTCTTTTCCCTTTTCCTTCCTTTTCCCCCCCAGCCTCCAACTGTCCTTTGAAGCTGCTTTTGCAGGTTTCACCGCGGCCGAGGACGTCCCCATGGCGCTGGCCCCGGTTTGGGGGATGGAGA
Organism: Fulmarus glacialis; assembly: GCF_000690835.1. Taxonomy (NCBI): domain Eukaryota; kingdom Metazoa; phylum Chordata; class Aves; order Procellariiformes; family Procellariidae; genus Fulmarus; species Fulmarus glacialis. The sequence continues at coordinate 1,042 of NW_009242052.1, read as the reverse complement.
TGGGGAAAACGTCCCTCAAACCGGTGCCGTGATGATCCCATCCAAATTTTGCCGTCAACTCGTAACGCCGGCGCGGGTGGATTGGGGAGCGCGGTGCCGCGCGTGAGCGCAGGGGCAGCGCGCTGGGAAGAGCGAGGCCAGGAAAATACATTTTTGGAAAGGATGCGTTTATTTGCCTTTATTTATCTTCCTCAGGCTTTTGGATTCATCTTTTTGATCTTTCCTTCGCAGCTGCGCAGCCAACGTTTGGTTTATTTAAGCTGACATCGTGCTGAGAGCGCAAGGCTTTACAAGGTGGGGTTTTAAGGAAGGACAGCTTAATATCCTCGCCTTCGAGAGGAGCGGCCGTGTCACCGCTAACTTTAGTAAGGAGGCAACTAAAAAAAGGATGCCAGAAAAGTATATTGAAAATAGCAAATGGCCATAGAAAGTTGGATGGGGGACTCTAAGTGCCCCTACTCGTGCAGAGAGAAATATGGGGCTATTTAGTAGGAATGGAAAAGTGATAAATTATGGAGTGGTGCAAAGAGCCCTGCTGCTCGTGCGATCCCGAGGTGAAACCATGTAGAAATAGGTAAAATAGATCAGAAATACTTGTAGTTGATAAAAAATCCAGAAATAAGGACTTGGAAGAGATATCGGCTCTCCTGTCTCCCCAGCTCTTGGAGCTGTGGATTCAGCCCCCCCAAATTCCTTGTTTTGTAAAAACATCTCCCAGCTGAGATTCCTCTTTGCTTTTTCTTTCTTCCCCCATTTGCAAAATGCTAACTCTGCTCCCTCGCCCGTCTCTCCAATTTAAAGCAATTTACTTGGAGCCGGGTATGAATTACTCAGCACAGAGTTAACCAGCACCTGCTTGTAGTTAATTGGCATGTGTGTTAATTGCCGTGATAGTCATACTTGTGCGAGCGCGCGAGGGGGTGTAGGGCAGGAGGGAGGGATGCGGGCGCTAACGGGCTGCCTCCGTCCCAGCGCTGCTTCCCCGGGGCGATGCCGAATTTCCCCTTTCCTGATCCTTGCCGAGGTTTCCGGGTGCTGAAGA
>NW_009242051.1:0-1686 GCF_000690835.1 Fulmarus glacialis | reverse complement strand
TTCTATAATTCTATGATTCTATGATTTTGCTATGTGGTCCCAAAAAAGCTTCAATGATGTCAGAACGCTCGGGTAGTCATCCATGGCTGGTTGAAAGCTGACTCAAGATCAGCAATTATTATTCTTGTTGTGACTAATTAATTATAGAGTTCTCACACTGGTAAATTTGTCTTGAAGTAGGCAAGTCAAGAGCTACCACCTTTTCTTCTGTTGTTTTACTAGAGATATTTTAAATTAAAAAATTAGATTGGATTTCAGTTTTCAATATTTTATCCCTTTTCTAAATTTCAAAGACATTAATACAGTGCACTCTCATCACAAGGGTAGGCTAAAATAATAGCATTTATATGGTTCATCTAGCCATAGATCTAACATAATTATTCTACAAACATAAATAAGCTTTTTCGGATCACTCATCCTGTGCTGTAAGAATGGGACCATCAACTTCAGCATGGTCAGGAGAAAGTGCAAGGTTTTCCAAAGGGAACTTCAAATGTCAGTTGAATGATATTTGCACTTTTTGAGGAATTTAGGATTCTGAGTTGATTTTCAAAGTGACTGAAGTACAAAGACCAGCCTTTGAAAACTATTTATTATACCAAAGCTCTCCTAAACCTGTTGGCTTTACTAGCTCCTTAGTCTTTTAAGAGTCAACAGAACTTAGACTCCATTTACTTGGGCACGTTTGAAAATTGTGCTACAAATATTATGAAATTAAAACATAAATATTGGAGACATAATGAAATACCTTTCTTCATCCATCCTGCTCTTCAGAGGATTAGTACTTTCCAAAACATTTTCCTCTACAAAGGGGTAGAATTTATTTCTGTGCCTATTGAACTAAGGATGTGTTCGCAATACCAAAAAACAGAAAGCATGTTTCAGACATTTTTAGTTTCTTGTACAAGAGGTAAGTACTTGTCCACAATAAAATAAAGACTTTCTTATTTAACTTTTCCACCTCATATTCACGTAAGTCCGGGAAGCATCCAACTCACTACAGCTGCATATGTATCATCTACCTTTTGCTAGGCTGAAAGATTTTGGCAGAAAAGGTTACATCTATAAAACAGGTTAGCAATTAGACCCGAGCAAATGTTAGGAAAAAAATGTGAAAACCATTTGAATTTGCAAAGAAAATCTACCATATTCCGGAATCCTTTGATGTCAGTTTAGTTTACTTCAGCTTTTAATTTAACATGTAACCATGAAAAATCATGCAAATTCAGGGGAATAACTATATACATATAACTTAATATATGTTTTTTCCTTGAGAATGTGACAATTATAAAATGTTATATTCATGTTTATAATTCTTTAGATATGAAATTGATGTGTGCAACACTACTGCTTTTTTCTCTTGATTAGATGATATACCAATGTAGTTAGCAGCATTGGTACATTATATCACAGATAAATATGCAAGTGTAAATTTGTTGTCAGTCAGTAACACAAGGAATTTGCAAGCATTACTAATTAAACTGGTTAGCTGTATAAGCCAAAATTCTAACTGTAGAAGTTATACTTATAGCTTGAATGAGTTGAAGAACTGTTGAGAATCAGGAATAATTTAGAATAATTAACATGCTTGAGAATTTTGAGATGCTTACAGCCAATTTGCTCAGCAAAAAAAAGGGACAATCAATTATTTTTTGTGTAGAATCATAGAATTATAGAATCATTAAG
>NW_009242050.1:0-1671 GCF_000690835.1 Fulmarus glacialis | reverse complement strand
TTTTTTTTTTGGCTAGTTGGATTTCATGGGAGTTGGTTTTTATTTCAGAATATGCCTTCTGGTGATGGGTCTGACTTCCAGCTTGGCAAGCCTTTCTGTCTTATCTGAGCAAGCTGCCAATGTTAAACAGCGCAATCTGCTGACTGACAGCTGTCATCTTGATCCACATTTCACAGACTGCGCAGCCGCAGAACTCAAACTATGGAATGTTACGGCTTCATCTAAAAAGCAAAACCTACATAATTACGGCTTTATGGGGTTGATAGGTGGGTGGATTGGTGCTGAAGAGAATGTGTTGGATTCTCAGCAATGAATTATGTATGTGCTGACCTCTGAACTGGGAGAGATTTGTATACACTTCTAGAGATGGGACTGAAATGCTGAGCGAGTGTGCATTTAACAGATTACCTAAACCTTTTGCATTTTGTAGTGCATGTCTTTGGCTGGAGAGAATTTCTTAAGACCACATGTAACATAACAAAATGAAAAGTGATTCAAAGGCCAATCTCATATTTTAGATTCTAGAAATTTTTGTTCCCAAATGTTGATTTTTTAAAATTTTTTTTTTAATTAAAACATAAATCTACAGCAGTGGCTGCAAAAACTGACCAGTGCAGACGTGATGGTATTTGAGCTGCAGCTCCTTACCTTGTTACTGATGCTTTCCACTGCTGCTTTGTATTCTGGAGACTGAGCGTCTGGATTAGTTAGATTTTCATTGACTATTCTAAAGCTCAATCTGTAGCCCAATTTGGCTGGAGCTTCAGTCAAGACAGGCTTTCTGGTGTCAGCTGTGTCTATGAGGGGGAAACCTAAATAAAAAAGTAGAGTGCATTTATTTTTACATCAGATCTCTCCATACCACAAAAGCAATATAGGTATGTCCCTGTTTAGATTATATAATGTAACAATTAAATTTTCCAGGAATTTGTATGATTTAAGGGATGGAAATGCTTCTAGAATGGCAATATCATGCTGGATTCATTTTGTCATGGTGTCAAAACCTACAGAATACCAACAAACCAAAGGGAAAGTTCATTAGTGCTCAAGCCCCAGCGGAGTGGAAGAATGAGGAGTGATCTCCAAGTGATCCCAAAAATCATCTCTTGATACTGTTCATGGATGCTTACCATTGACGTATAGGCTGTTCTTCTCCAGGCTGTAGTGCCCTAGTTCGGTGATACCATTTGTCATGGCGCTCAGCTCACGATAAACCTTTTCTCTGTCAAACCTGGCAAGGCTGACATTGTTTTTGTAGCTACAGACAGCGTCTACGCCTGTGTTATCCCTGTATCTCCCAGACCTAAGTAAAAATATGAGACACGTTCCTTAGGACACTGCTGATGCTTACAGAACACCCTGTGTAATTTGTGTGACTAGGAATGACAAGCCCTGGAACCTATAAGTGCAATTGGGCTCCTATATCTTTCAGCAAATTCTCAAGAATTGTGGAAATGACATTTAGATACCAAAATGATTTTACCAGCAAGAAAATCATGATCGGACAGGGAGGTGTCACTGGCGTCTGTTTTCTGGCATCAGAACAACTATGATAACTTACGCAAATTTAAGGTGTAAAAGAGCAGATAAAGAAATGGTTAATTGCACTTTTGGGAATCTTACCTAAATCTCATCACTTTACATCCTGTGTAGGCAGAGCTTATGCTGCTG
>NW_009242049.1:0-1680 GCF_000690835.1 Fulmarus glacialis | reverse complement strand
AAGATATTGAACAGGACCGGCCTCAAAACATGTGGTTTTAATTTTTAATGAAAATTTTGAGCATTATGAAGTTTCTTGGTCATCCTTGCTCCTTGGACACAAGCACAGCAGGAAATGGAAGCTGGTGGAGCCGGTTTTACAATGACGGGAATAAACCAGTTCTGCTAACTGACCCCACCACTCTGTGGAACTTGATAATGGTGAAAGACTCAGGTCCATGGGCTTGTGGTTCTTTTGCTTTTGAGACTTTATGGAAAGGAAGGGGAGCTTCCATTTATCTTTACTGTTTTGTCAAAAACCCCAGAGTAGGAAAGAGCAGGAAGAAGTTATCTTATTAACGCAGTCAGTATGTTGAAAGCCTGCAACTTTCTGTGCTCTGCATCTCCCAAATCTAGGGGCTTGCACAGGGTTCCCAAGGAAGTGTTGAAGGAGTCCTCCAAGGTGCATGGGGACTGTAGTGCAAGGGGAAGAGTGAAAGTTTTGTCAATGCCCACTTTAGTTCAATATTGCACATTGGCATCAGCTGATGTCTAACAAATGCAAAAAAAGATGATATTTCGATCATTACTGAACTCAAATTGGCTGTCATACTGTATTAATCTAGATAAAGGAAGTACTCTGAGAACGTCCATCATTGTAAGAATGATGATTGCATTAATATAATACATTTCAGCTCAAAGCACTTCACAAGCCACAGAGCTTTACAAGCATAGAAATATAGGCCTCACTAGGATAAAGAAAAATTAATGGTCATTGTAGTGCAGTGCACAGCAGTGGGAAGAATACACAATACACAGAAAGTTCTTACAAACCAAAAAAATCATATAGGTAGGAGGTGTGCTTTTTGGTCCTTTTGCCATTTAATATCCTGCTTTCAATCTGCTCCCATGTAAAAAAAACAAATTCCAAAAATGCCTTTTCCAGATTTGCCCTTATTTATGGCAAAATTTATCCCCTCATTGATTTCTTGTTTAATTTCGTTTTAACAGTGTTTTTCTTCAGCAATCTAGAATTTACTGTTCTTGGTTTTAAGTTATATGAGATTCTCAGTTGCTAAACTGGTGGTATGAGTTTACATTAAGGGAAATCTGGTCCTGTGTACTTAAGGTATATAAAATCCGTGTAATAGTTATTTTTGACACTTTGATCTCTCAGATTCAGAGCCCCATGAAAAGTCTGACTGCAGTTTTGACACTTTCCTACTGTAACACTGAGAAACCATGTGAGTGTTCTGAACTTGAGGAGTTTTCACTGTTCATACTTTGCTAGTCATGCTTGATGTACTTAAGAAATAAAGTGGTAAACTCCTGCTTTGATTTTGGGGAATTTGTGCAGAGAAATACAAATTTACCCTTAAGTTTTGCTGGGAAAGACTATTTGGAACACTTAGAAAATAGAGCACCTGCTACAGAATATAACTGCAAACAGCTGTAGGTGACATCATTCTTTTTAATTTTTGATGCTTACCTTACATTATTGGATTTAACCTGACCTGATGTATCTTGTTACATACATAATATGACATATAAAATTAAAACCAGTTCCATTTTGCATTCTGAACAACTGATAATAGTTTATTTGGAAAATGAAATTTGAAAGCAAAGTAGCATGGCCTGTTTGTGAAAAAGATAGAAATTATTTATGATTAAAAACTTTTGTCCTGGTTTCGGCTGGGATAGA
>NW_009242048.1:0-1688 GCF_000690835.1 Fulmarus glacialis | reverse complement strand
TATTTTTATACAGTTAAGTGTAGGCATGTTTCTGTTAGAACAACAAACATCTGAGATTGCCAAATACAGATAGGATATGTAATCCTTCTAGTAATGATAATGTAAAAATGTACCAGTTTCATTCCAGTAATGATACTGCTTAATAGATTTCCATGGCGGACATCATCATCATCATATTTTTACAGAAAGTTGTGAACTACTGTCATCTGAAGTGGTGTGCCCACAGCGATCTGTTTGCCCAGGAGATCTGGGTGCTAAGCAGTAAGGCCAGAGCTGTACAGCATACAGTGCATGTGAGCTGCATAGTTGATTTTTGCAAGAGCAGAGTGTGTTCGATACTCTGAATGTGAGTGTTGGCCATTCACAGTCTTTATTGATGGTGTTTCTCTACGATGATACTCTCTTAAAAATCACGAGTAATAGAGACTTTCCTCAGAGAGCTTGGAATAGCATATTTATGCATGCACTGAAGCTGGAGAAGGAAGGAGAAAACACTGTGTTCCCTAATTTTTTTCTATTAAAATAAAACCACCTTTTTCAGTTGTGTCATAAAGTGGTTTTTGCCAGAGGACATAGTGAATGAGAATGCATTTGCATTTGGGAATTAAATACAGTCATGGGCCCATTTAATTTTTTTTTTCTGTACTTAAAGAACAAAATTTTTAAAAATCATCTCCCTACTTTTAGAGGAAACTTGTACAGTTTCCATCCACGTTTGACAGTTATTTATAATGGTAGTTCCTTAGATCAGCTTCCTATTTGGTTCTTCGTTTGCTTTGTTTGGATCTGTAAAAACAACATAAAATTCTACTGCTGAGTAAATGTGATGGAGGATAAAGGATCCTTCGATCTCACAAGATGAAATGCATTTATGGGTCCAGAATTCTTTTGTGTTTGGAACATCAGAATGTCACACTATTATAACAGGAAATATAATTTAGCCCATTGGGAAGAAAAATCTTTAACTTTATTATACAGCTATTGGAGCAGAGGCTTTTTTCAATGGATAACTTTACAAGTGAAGATTGATTGAAATCCAAAGTTACAATTATCAAACTCTTAGTTGTCTTGATTATCACTTACGCAACCAATTCCAGTGGATTTGAACAGGATTATTGTTGTGAATAATTGCTCACCAGCATGAGTGAAGATTATAGAATAAAGCCCCTGAGCATTCAGGGTCAGACAGATTTTATTCTTTGCATCCTCACCCCCTCCAAAAACAAATCCCACAATGTAAGAGTACACAAGTAAAGCTATGTAGGAAGATTTTTTTTACTTCTTTTTTTTTAAATCAGTAGAGATCCAGAAGATGCAAAAATGTGTGAAACATAAGAAAACAGCTTCAGGAGAAAATTCACACAGATGACTTCAGTTAGATTTCATGGAGAAGGTCATAGTGGTAGCTGGTGCACACGATACAGCGAGGGCTGTGTTTGCTGCTCGGTAGTGATGAGGTGGTCATTATCAGCAGGTTAAAATATATTATGAAGACAGCCTGTGATGCTCAGGACATTTAAATTCTTTCTGTTAGTTTCATGGTATTTTATGAACTTTTACTGATGACACATGCCATAATTTGCTTAAGGTTTTTCTTATAGGCTTTGGTAAAAATTCCAAATTGAATTGCTAATGGACCTTTGTTGTTCGGTAATATAAATGAAAATCATAGAATCATAGAATCATAG
>NW_009242047.1:0-1684 GCF_000690835.1 Fulmarus glacialis | reverse complement strand
TATGATTCTATGATTCTATGATTGTTTTGGTTTTGTTTGTTCCATTAAATATATAGGAAACTATTTTCTGCTAATGATTTGTTATTCTTCATGAGCTAGGAGACAAGGAATAAACAGGATGTGTTTCTGATTTGTTCTGATCTCCTTACTGGAAATGGGAGAAGAACTCAAAATGTGGTAGGCCTTTTCACTAGGCTGTAGTAGAGCCTACTTTTTAACCTTGCCAGCTTCCACACTTACTGTCTGAGCTATATTAATACTGCAGTATTCTTCTGTTAATGCAGGACTCTGCATTTTATCATGAACTGTGCTGTGACTGATCAATAAACCCCTATAATGGGGAGGTTACAAATAAAACTGTGGAATTTACACATTTAGAAAATTATTTTCAACTCAGCCATAGTTTGTTAGCTAAACAAAGCAAGATTAATAAACACCTGCATACCAAACACTTCCCACGAGTGTTCTCAATATTTACAAAGCCCGTAGATTCTGCTTAGAGCTTAACAGGTTTTGCAGTACACCCTTAATCCTGTACTCAGCTGATGAGTTGTTACAGAGACCTCAGTACAGAAAGATCTGTCATGTTCCAGTTTCTCTGTCAGAAGGTCTCTAGCAGTTCAGAAGTCATAAGATCCATTGCCTATCTCAACTCTGCCCTTTCACAACAAATGCAAACAAGGAGAAACAATTTTCTGGTGTTGCAGGCAGCCTATTTTTCTAGAGTGAATCCAACTGAATAACTGGCATTTCCATTTTTTGGCTTATTTCTCATTAATAGTGTTCTTGCTGAGTGGAAAGACTTTACCATTCAATGTGTATTTACTTCAAAGTGGAAAAATGCAAAAGGAAAGAAGAAACAAAATTAGAAGCTTTTCAGACAAAATAATGGTCACAGAATTGAATTTACAGGTCAACACAAACTTTACAGGCATATGTTAGTCTGTCATAATTATGAATGTCCATTTGTTCTTGCCTTATGAATAAAAATAATTGTAAAAATATGCCATCTATATTTCTTAGGCCAGATTTTCTTTCATCTTTTTCTAAACCAAGCACTCCTAATCTTTTAAATCTTCTCCTGTGCACAATAGAGCACAATTTAGTAAGGATTGTCAAATGTCATTGCAAAACTGGGTTAATTTAGTGCCATTATGTCATTTAATATTGTCTTTCAAATTCTATAATAATTCTAAAAACATCTAGTCAGTGTTTATGATATTATGTTCTATATTTCTTACACTTGCATCCGGAGATCTGTTTCAACTATATTTTCACAGAGGTTTATCCAGTTAGTGTTTGGTTATGAGGTTACAAGTTGGTTTTGAAAAATTTGTTTCATGAATATTTACAGTCCATCTGTTTAGGAACGAAGCACAGACTGAAGAGACAGCATATCATAGATGAGTCATAAACTGGTTCTTACTTATTTCAGTTTGGAGGCAGTAGCGAGTGGTGTGCTTCCTCCTGTTGGACTGCATACAGTCCTGCAGCTGGTGGTGTAGGCTCCTGGTCTCCCCTTGAATTAATCTCTTGACAAAGCTGGGGGACTTTTGGGTACCCAGTCCTAAGAGCCGTTCACTCTCCCATAAACCTGCATCCAGAAACTGATAACTGACATGTTTAGTGAAAGATTAAACAACAAAAAATCTTCATGGCCACCATCGTGAGAGAGAACACAAAA
>NW_009242046.1:0-1680 GCF_000690835.1 Fulmarus glacialis | reverse complement strand
CTCCCCTCCCCTCCCCTCTTCTTCCCTTCATTTCTCCTCCCTTCCACTCTCTTCCCCCTGTCTTTTCAACAGACTCTGGCACTTTCCCATGTAAATTCATTGAACTTAAGGTCAGAAAGAATTCATATCATTATATATATCTTGGACATATGTTGAAGATGTTAAATTCTGATTTAAAGGTTTCAGGTTACACAAATAATTATCCTCTAACATTTAATTGCACCCTCTTACAAAATGTGTACATCCTATTTGTGAATTGAATTTATCTAGCTTTATAATGGGCTACAGGTTCAGTTAAACCTCTCTGTTGTGTTAAATTGAGAAGGATTTAGGTTTTCAAATGAGAGAATTTTTGAGATGATAGTCTGGGAAGGCACATCCACTGCAAGAATACTGACCAAGTATATAACAAATTTTGCAGCACTTTCGAAATGGTTGACACTTCTTTTTTTCTGATAGGGGTTTATATTTTATTCATGGCTGTAGGATTCTTGCTTTATAGATATTCTTCTGACTGTCCAAAAATTAAAAAGAAAATTAATTTTCTTATAGAATTAAATTAAATAGGTTGTGACAATCTCTGTGCTTTATGGGCATAATCCAGCAGGGTAGTTAAACCTGCGGTTAAGTGCTTTGTTGGATCAGGGCCTAACAACCTCTGAGGGGACTTTGGAGTTTTTCCAAAATGGTTAATAGGTTTGCCCCTTGGCCATAGTGATGTTGTTTGCTGAATATGTCATAAGATGTATTAGGGAAGCAAAAAAGCTGAGGATGTTAAAATGCATCTTATGATTTTGCTCTGAATATCACAACAAAGGAAATTCCTTACGTTAGAAGAAGCAGAAAAATAATCCCAAAAACATAAAATTCAAACTAAGCATCACATTGAGAATTTTCAGAAATACTTTAAACTAAGGAATTGCTAGATCCTCAAAAATACAGCGACTTTGGGGAATTTAAGGAAATACAGTACCTTGCAGCTTTAGTATTACATAAAGTAAGATCCAAAACAGGACAGAAAAATCAATATCAATATGGAGCATGCCTGAGACCACCCACATATGGATCTGAAAAGTTACTGAATTAGAAACAGATGAAATTCCACAATCAAAATTCACCTAATGTCTCTGAAGTCATATAGATGAGTTTCATAGAAATCTTCTACAATTCATTACAATAAAAAGTGCCCAAAGGGAACTTTCTTCTATCCTAAGACACATTTTGCTGATGGATAACACTTTGGAATTGTCTTTCTCACTGTATTGATTATGATACAAACCTAAATGACCTGTTTTGATGAGGCATCCAAATTTTAGACAGCTGAAATGATGTGAGATTAATATTAATCTTACAGCAAGTATCATATTTTTAGACAGCAAGCATACTTTTCCTTCCTTATCCATGAAGTACTGAAAATTATTTTATAGCTTTATACCAAATATATTTGTGATATGCATGGATTTCTATCTTTCCATTTTCTCTTTTCTTTTTCATTATAATGTTATAAAAGGTCAGATACACCTCATTTGACAAAAAATTGTGAAAAATTTCAAATGGATACGCAGATAATTGCACTCATATATAAGAACTTCCAAAAAAACTGATGTGAGCATGTATGTGCAAAAGTGCACACATATAGAATCATAGAATGATTGCGACGAGCGAGGGAAGGCAAGCAGT
>NW_009242045.1:0-1664 GCF_000690835.1 Fulmarus glacialis | reverse complement strand
CTATGATTCTATGATTCTATGAAAATTCAATGTCCTACTTTATCAAAATTGAGATAATCACAGGAAACGACAAATTTACAACATAATGAATCCACTCCCTCCAAAACCAGACAATGTTCACTACAATGCAGAATCCTACATATTGGTCAAAGTCTGTCACATCCAAATTCTACCATAGCAGAAGAAACACATTTTTGAAAGTGTAAAAATGTATCTCTCGAGCTCATTCTATCTTCAAATGCAAGCACAAGGTATCTTACTGTAAGTAAATCTTAAATATCAAGGAGAAAATTAAAAGAAGTATCTTAATAGTCTCCCTCTCATTTGCCACTCTCAATTTGAAAATTCAGTCACCAAGATACAGACAGTGTTCTTGAAAGCTTTAATCATCTTCTGCTACTCTCTAATAGCTATCCCTATTGGAAAAGAAACACTAAGAAGAGAAATTACGACAGAAAGTAGCAGACTGCCAAGGTATGAAAGGATAGAAGTATAATTGTTAGAGAGATCCTCTTTCATTTCAAATCTTTCTTTGAACTGGCTTATAAAATGAAACATAACATGTTCATGAACAGAATGTAAATTGAGTTTATTACCTCATCATAACCAACATATTATAAACTAATTTGGGATACTCAAAATTACATAAAGTAATGCACAAAGAAATGCTATCCCAGAATTAAGAAGCTCTGAAACATACAAGGTACTTTATTTTCTCACCCCAAACTGCTCTTTAGTTATGCAGAGCTTTGCACATCTCCAAATTTTTCTTCTTAGTCTGTTTCCTCAGACTGATACTAGTTTCTAAAAATTTTGACCTATTATAGGTCGATGACCTACTGCAGACAAGCAATTTCTATTGTACAAAAAGTCATACTTAAGTGTTTCAAAATTGAAAAATAGAAGTTTACAGAAAAACTTTCCACAGTATTTTACGTGGCTTTAAATATTCACCGTCAGCAATAAATCATTCATAATATATTTCAAAATTGCAGAGCAATGTATAATTTTCCTTCAAAACAATAATTTGTCACATAAAAGAAAAGAAAGTTATTAGTAATTCTGTAAATGCTGTTGAAAATCGCTTGTTCAGAAAAATGTGAATATCTACAGCAAACAATGTTTACTTATTAGATTTATGTTTTTATGTATAAATTCTTACCTAAGCTGTTTAAAAGCTTCTGCCTTCACAAGTGGTGTTTCTACAGAGTGTTCAAAAAGTGCTCCTTCAGGCCCTGAAAAAAAAGAAATACTGTATTGTAAAAGTTCAAATGTAAAAAAAATAGCAAGTGATTTATAGGGCCACTTTGATATCAGAAATTAAGATAGGAAAACTTATATTAACAATTAATGAGACAATTAAAATACAGATACAGTCCTACTATTACAGTATTGACAGGAACAACACAATACACAGGTAATGTAAAAGTACAGGTGTAAATTCTTAGAATGAAATCTAAAAAGTCTGAAGACAGAAAAATTTTAAACTACTTGGGACAACAAAATAAGTAAATAAGATTTTTACAATGTAACTTCCATTAGAGTTAATAGAGAAATTAAAATCCTAGAAAACCTTTGCAAATATTACAGACTTAAATAATCATATTTATTTTAGACTATTCTAGATATAGCACAAATCCCACAGGGAAGTCTGCTGCCTGCCT
>NW_009242044.1:0-1665 GCF_000690835.1 Fulmarus glacialis | reverse complement strand
GCAATTAACAGCTTAGGTCATGTTGTTGGGTGTTATGGTGCAGCTTTGTCCTTGTTGTTCATGGCTTGATCTCTATTTTTGAGTCACTTCCATAGAAATGGACTGTTAAATTGTCACACACTGTCAAAAGCACAATGGGATGACATGATAACACACAAATGTCAAATCTTCTAATGTTTATGTGGTCTTTTTTTTAAAGATTGCAATTGCCATTAATTTTTACCACAATTTTTATGGAAGATGCTTGTCTCGATACTCAGTTCTGTTCAAATAATTTCGGGGGGGAGATAATAGAATATTGAAATCACATTGAAAATTTAGCTTTTTTTTTACCTACTTTTGTGCTACTGAGAAAGTAGCGGCTTTTTTAATTAGAAAACATATGTTTGATAAAGGAAGGTTCTTCAGAATATTAAAATATTTATATGTGAACAAAGATAATTCTGTAGCAATTTAAAATCTTCTATTTAAAACTCTCCCATCATCAGAACCTAAGCAGGTTCAGTATCATGAGGTCGGTTATGCAGCATGAATGTATTTGTCATTAGTGGCTGGATTTATTGAATTTTTTCTGATCAGAGCATAAGTAGCACAAAAAATGTATCCCTAAGGCTGCATTCCTAAGAAGAAATAAATCATACTAAGAAAGTAAGCAGAGTTGTTGTTGGTGTAGTCATACAATCATTCACCTACATTAAAAACAACAAAGAATCCTGATGTAATATCACCTAGATTTTTTTTTATTTAGCCTGAGTTGCCATAGCAACCATAGGAATCATGAGATTACATTTTAATTAAGAATCTCCTAGTAATTCTGATTCTAATAATTCTTGGCATAAATACACAGTATGCTAATGCGCATGTTAAGTGCAGAGGAGGTTGATAAATAATACTGGTCACTAGAATTTTAGTATGTTTGTAGGAGGGAGGGTAGGTCCAGATTCAGCACATCAGGCAATCTCTTTCAATCTTGCATATTTCTGAAATATGACAGGAAAAGTAAAAACAAATCTTTGCCAGGCAGTATTCTAGAAAAAGCTGGGAAAAGTAAGAAATACGTTATGTCTTTGCACCTATTGAAATCAGCACATAGTAAGATGGTAACAATACATGCTACGTTTGTCTGCAGGACTGTAGAAATATTACCACCCCTTCTTAAATCAGGTGCAGATTTCATGGCTAGTGAATTTAGGAGTGATTGCTGTATAAACAGAATCAGAGACCATGAAGTATGTTAACTGGAGAATTGCATGTGTTCCTGAGAACTAAATATCCAGTTAGGTTTTTTTGCTTTTGAAGACCTCTAAAAACGGTTGGACATCCGAATCTTGCCACCCTATAAATTTAGAGAACTATCTAGTTAAAATACAAAACCATTTATGGAAGGAAATCATTAAGAATCAGTTTTGAATTGACTGGACTCAACTTCTTCCTCAGTCCCTTTCAGTAAGCCAAACACCTCTAGGTGTCAAAATGTTACTCTCTAAAGTATGGTAACAGCAAAATTAAGAATGCAAAGCTGTCATTGCACTGCTCTTCCACTCACGCAGCTGTAGGTACCCATCTTGTTTTACTTGAAATAAATGATGGACTAACTAAACAATAGAAAGGCAAAATTATTTGTCTGTGAGGTAGGGCTTTTTTCTTTTTTCTTTTTTCTTTTTT
>NW_009242043.1:0-1652 GCF_000690835.1 Fulmarus glacialis | reverse complement strand
GTATTAACCATGATATTGTAATAATACGAAAAGAGTTCAATAAACAGTGAACACCATTTCAGAATCAAATTAAGCTGAGACCCATTGACGGACAGGCTTCTAAATCACACAGGCTCCCCAGCACTTTCTCCAGTAAACACTCCCATTTCTTTTCCCTGCGAATTGATGAAGATAATCTAGTCATTAGATCTGTAATGTAATTATTTAACTACTGAGTGCAACATGTAGCACTGATGTCATCTGGGATTTGGAGGCACTTTCATTATAAACCTTTTGTAAAATATTCTCAGACTTCTCGATGTGCAGAAAAGAGCAGTCAATTTCCTATAAAAAGGAATTTAATATAGCCACTCCGAGAGGGGTATCTTTTCCATGTTCAAATGTTGGTGTCCTTCAGAGACTCTGCTGTGAAACCACCAGTCAGTTTTGCCTGACTTGTTTAATTGGTGCTCTGGAATATTACACAATAGGAAGAAGTGTCTTCTTTCAGACAGAGTGAAAATAATCATCTTGCAAAGTCTTGGTATTTTTGCTTTTCTGTTACTCTTTTCAGGATTTAAGTGTTAACTTTTGGTTGGGAAGGTTGTTTTAGTATTTGAAAGGAAGGTGCTTATAGGAAATGGTTATCTGTAGATGGAAGTGAAACTTTCCTCTTGGTTTATAATATGAAGTCACCTTTGTGGTTATTGTATCTATCAGTTAAAATGGACAGAATAGGGTGAGGCTATTAAAAGCTGCAAATGTGCAATCCAAGTAAGTCACTTTCACAAATCTTCATTGCTTTATTCACCAGGACTTTTATTGTGCATTTTGTATTATGACTACTTAATATGTGACTCTGTGCCACTCAAGCTAGACCTTAGTAGGTCTATTAGCATAACATCAAGCGTTAAAAAAATTCTAGTTTTTCAACGACATTTTTGAAATATGTATTCAGGATCCTTCAGTTGACCAGGGGTATTTTGCAAAGAAAGTTAAGAACACCACTTCTATCCATTACCAGACCACACAAGCACTTACCGCCAAGAAGTTTAAAGACATAGGGTGAAATCTAGACATGGTGTGTAAAGGTGCAACTCAACTGGTTCATACACATTGATGTCCAGGCTTTAGATTTATTTTAGTAATCCTGTTTGATAGTTTTTCACGGTTGCCAGATTAAGACCTGTGAAGTCCCCAGAGGGAACAGACACCATCTTTTAAAAAAGCAGTAACATCACCAAGGAAGTGCAAGATGACGGTGTTTTTCTAGCTTCTAAGCGAGCAGATGTTCCTGCAGAATAGTTGTGTGTTCCATTGTTTAGCACAGCATATTACAGGAGAAGGAACGAAGCTCTCACAAGACAACTAATGATATTGCTTGTAACTTGGGTTAGTTGCGTGTGGAATGAGCTACTGAAACATGAATATATCAAAGTAATCTAAGGTACCAAATAAACCCCACGTAGAACAACTTGGGGTTTGTTCACAGTATCTACCCTAGTTAAACCTGCTTTCAGATAATAGTTTCTTCCTCCTGTCCACAGGATATTTTCAACACACAAATAGATTATTTATTGTTTTTATTGAGAGTATTCTGAATGTCTTGTACTATTTTTCATGTGCATAAGCTTACTTACCTTCAGCTATGTACTTTCCATACCTGAAGGCAA
>NW_009242042.1:0-1672 GCF_000690835.1 Fulmarus glacialis | reverse complement strand
AAAAAAAAAACCCAAAAACACGACACAACAAACTTGGCGGTTTTTGAGCTTTAACTTGCTTCCACATGTACGGCTGTCACCACAACACCCTAGGTATACATTGTGCCCACCAGCGCAGAAGACATCAGTGTCTATAAATTTCAGGTAGCTTAAAACACTTGCAGTAGCAAGTCATTAAAAGAAGAGTAAGAAAATTCTGAGTCTTCAAGAACTTACTGCTAGAACTTTCTGCTTCCCAGTTTGTCGTGGCTGGGTCACAATACCATCAGTTTGAGGTGCAGCTTAGTGTTTTAAGCCAATAAAATGATTACATCAGCAGGCAGTAAACACATTTGGATTTTTTAACACCAAGTTCAGGTAACAAAGGCTCCTTGCTTGCTTTTTGGAGCAAAGGACTAACGTTATAGCAGCAAGGAAAGCGTGTCATCTCAGTATTCCACGAAAGAGTAAGTTACAGTCCAGCTCCCATAACAAAGGCAGCACAATGGGCCTGCAGCCTGGAGGACTAAGACACATCGCTGATTCAAGTATTTTCTTGGTTTAGTGATAAAGTGTTGAATGGTGCTGAATAAGAACGCTGTCAAAGCCTACCACCTTCAACCATGGACTCGGACCTTCAGGTATTATAAGTAATACTAGCCTTTTCTGACCCCATTATTCAAGCTACTAGTAACCCTACAGTTTGGGGCAGCTCACAATATGAGCAGTCACATAACAGTTCATTCGTACAGCAGCTTCTGGTTCCCTAGGAGATTGTGTGTATTGCCTAGAACATAATCATTTTACTGCTCTCTGCTTCCTGTATTTCACCAATGCAAACAAATTCACTTGTTGAGTGCTCCTTGGTGAAAAATACCGATACTGCAACAAAAATCCAGTTGCTTACACAGCATGTTTTCAGAAACAGAAGAAAGGTTTCTCAGCTTGAGGTAAGCTCAGATCCTGATTTTTCACTAAGGGTAACTGTAGCCACAGAAGCACTGAATATAGCCAGACACTGGATTCAACACATCTCAGCTAAAGTTCTCATTATCTACCCAACAAAACAAAGGAAGTGAACCAGTCCACTTTTTCAAAAGTGATTTTAAGTTTCCTTAATATATAGATATATATAGGGGCAAATGAAATAACCAGATGTTGGCAAAACAGTTATTCATGCTTAGGCTTTTGATCTTGTCTCACAGAGTTACTTTAACATTTGGTATGTAACATACAGTAGTTACAAACGGTAAACTAGAAAAGCAACACCTTTCTTATGCATGCTGTGCAGTGTCTCCATTAATGAATGCTGACAAACAAAACTTAGTGGAACATATGAATATAATGAGTAATTATTATCTAGTATCATCCCTAAAGGACAACTTTGGTTTTTTTAAAAAAATAAAAACAAACAACAACACACACAAACAAACCACACACACCCCAAACCAAACTGTGTCACAATTTTGTATGTTGTTATTCCTTAGACAGTGAGTATTCTATTGCCTCAGCTACACTATAAGCTACAACACAAGCAAGTTTCTTTCAACCCATCCAATTTTGTTTTCTTGACATATAGTTACTAGAAGATGTGTTTTTGTGGTCAGATATTAACTAGATTAACCAAGTAATTGGGCACTGTTGAAAGGCATTTAAAGGACAAGGCAACCATCAGGCACAGTCAACATGGGTT
>NW_009242041.1:0-1676 GCF_000690835.1 Fulmarus glacialis | reverse complement strand
GTCAGGTGCCGTGCCATACATACATACACCATGCCGTGCTGTACATACTGCACCGTGCTGTGGTGCACTGCGCCGCG
Source organism: Fulmarus glacialis (assembly GCF_000690835.1). Lineage (NCBI taxonomy): Eukaryota > Metazoa > Chordata > Aves > Procellariiformes > Procellariidae > Fulmarus > Fulmarus glacialis. Next base: position 1,599 of record NW_009242041.1, on the reverse strand, counting down.
CCGTACTGCACCGTGCTGTCGTGTGCCGTACATACTGAACTGTGCCGTGGTGCGCCATGGCATGCCACACCGTAGGTACTGCACCATGCCGTGGTGTGGTGGGCCGTGCTTGCCATACTGCACCGTGCTGTGGTGCGGCATGCCGTGCCATACATAACTGCACCGTGCTGTGGTGCACACTATGGCATGCCACACCGTAGGTACTGCGCTGTGCCGTGCCGTGGTGCGCCGTGCCGCGCCATACTGCGCCGTGCCGTGGTGCACCGTGGCGCGCCATACTGCATCGTGCTGTCGTGCGCTGTGCCATGCTGTACATACTGCACCGTGCCGTGGTGCGCCATGGCTTGTCACACCATAGGTACCGCACCGTGCCATGGTGTGGTGGGCCGTGCTGTGCCAGACTGCACCGTGCCGTGTGCCATGCTGTGGTGTGCCGTGCCGTATGTACAGCACTGTGCCGTCGTGCGCCATGCTGTGCCATGCTGTACGTGCTGCACCGTGCTGCTGTGCCATGCCGTACATACTGTGCTGTGCCATAGGTGCTGCACCGTGCCATCGTACACCGTGCCGTGCCACACCATACATACTATACAGTGCCGTGGTGCACCGTGCTGTGCTGTATATGCTGCATCGTGCCATGGTGCACCGTGGCATGCCATGCTGTATGTACCATACATACTGTGCCGTATCATACATACTGTGCCATGCCATACGTACTGTGCTGTGCCATAGGTACTGCACTGTGCCGTGGCATGCCGTGCCATGCTGTATGTACGGCACCGTGCCATTATGCACCGTGCTGTGCCATACCATGCATACTGCACCCTACTGTGGTGCGCCGTGCCATGCCATATGTACTGTGCCATACCTTGGTGCACCATACTGTGCCATGTTATATGTACTGCACTGTGTCGTTGTGCACTGTGCCATGGTGCACTGTGTCATGCCGCACCATGCTGTGCAATGCTATACATTCTGGACCATGCTGTGCCACGCTGTACATACTGCACTGTACCATGGTGGGCCATACTGTGCCATGCCATACGTGCTGTGCCATGCCATACATGGTGCCGTGGTGTACCATGCCATGCTGTGTCACGCTGTCACAGCCCGGGGATGCCAGGGTGGTGAGGAGGGGTCTGTATAGGGGATGCTGCCTGTGTATAGCAGCAGTTCCCGTATAGGGGATGCTGCCTATGGGGCCATGCCATGCAGAAGGGCTGGGCTGCAGGAGGTATATGTAGATAGGGGGGACGTGATGTGGAGAGCAGGGCTGTGCTGTAGGGCCCTGTACGTGTGTCAGGCTGTATAGGGGGTGGGCTGTATAGGGGTTATGATGTATAGGGGGTGGGCTATATAGGGAGTGTGATATGTATAGGGGTGGGCTATACAGGGGATGTGCTCTATAGGGGTGGGCTGTATAGGGGATGGGCTGTCCAGGGGTAGGGCTATATAGATGGTGGGCTATACGGGGGTATGATATATAAGGGGTGTGGTCTATAGGGGCTGGGCTATATAGGGGCAGTGGGAGAGCTGGGAGGCACAGTGCCTCGGGGCTCCCCTCCCGCCCGCCAGGCGGCGCTGCTGCACTCCTCGGCC
>NW_009242040.1:0-1631 GCF_000690835.1 Fulmarus glacialis | reverse complement strand
CCAGCCTCCGTAAGGCTTCCATATGATATTGTTTGATATTACACCATTTTCCTTTACTCCATGACATTTTCTATAAAGAAGTACCACTTCCATAATCTAAATGTAAGCAAAATCTTTCATATGCCTCTGCTACTTCTAAAGTGGTATCATAGGTATCATTAATTTAGATAGATAATTCCTTTGGGATTTAGTTCATTAAAATTGTTTGAAGTAGTGATGGAGCTCTAAGCCAGTGGTTTTGAGATGGTTGTATCTCAGTAGGATTGGGTAGTGTAAACTAAGCACTTTCCACATCCAGGAGGTGTGGCACCTTGTGAAAATAGGCCACTAATGCTGGGAGTATAAATTTAGCCAAAGCTTTCATCTCGTGCTTTACATACAAATGAGGTATGGCCAAATTAAGTCAGTAGGAGACCTCTAATCTTTGATAGCTGTACTAACTTCAACACTTTGTCAATATTATTCTAATTGTAAATTCTTTTAAGTCTGACAGATTTGTGGTATCTAGCGCTGAAGTTGCATAAACTTGCTCCTGGCCTGCTGCCACAGTATGCTAGTGTTAAATCTGCCCAAGACAGAGTGTCACTGCTGAAAACAGTTAATGGAAACTTCAAAATAGGCCTTTAATATTAGAGTAAGAAATATGAGTAAGAAAATAAATGAGCCTCCAACAGACCTTGTAACAGAGGAGGGCAGGCTTTAATTAACAAGAGAAAGTTGTACTTTTGATTATTGAAAATACGTGGTTTGTGGACATTTCTGATGAGGCAAACTTAAGATGGATTTGCAAAGGGACATAACAGCAGAGTAAAACTGCAGTTTTGGACTGCAGGCACGAAACACAGAGCACAGTGTAGAGTAGTTCTTCCATAATATCATTGAAGTGGGAGCTTTTTGGTCAATAATTATCACTGATTAACAGGAGGATGTTAAAATCAAAAAACAAAAGTGCCAACAAAAAAACCACTTGACCAGGGAGAAAAGCATTTAGAAGTTATCAGTGGGCTAGAAAAAGTGGTTTATGGAAATGCTAAAACATTAGCCTTGTTTTGGCTTGGTTAGGGACAGACGAGACTATTCAGGACATCAACTGCTGTGATGATGAGGAGAGGTTTGATGGCGTTAGAAGGGATTCCCTGCCGCTTTCCCGCCAGGGTCGCCGGCTCGTCACTGCTCTGTCCCGGGGCTGTTCTGTACCTGGCAGCATCGGCAGCAACTGCTCTGCAGGACTTTCCCGGCTTGGCAGGGGCTGGGGCACGGGGCGTGCGGGTGCAGCGGGCTCACCCCTGCGGGGCCGGGGTTGGGTCAGCTCGCTGGGAGAATCACAACGCATAGGTCCAGCAGACAGTGAATTGGCGCCTCACGGAAAAAGTCCCTGTTCTGGCGAGGGCTGTTGTGGATATATTGCGAGCCATGTTCCAGCAGCATGGTTGCTCTTGAGAGGAGGAGTGTCTTCATGAAACCAGAGATGTAGGCCAATTTCTAGATAGGGAAATTGGTCTGGTTTGAGTTTGCTACCAAATTACCGCAGTGGATCGCATGTGTTTGACTCTCCTGAGACATCTGGTGCATTAGAGGAGTCTAGAGCATATGCTTCAGTTGGGAAATGAAGCTCTGAGAGCTTTCAAGGA
>NW_009242039.1:0-1621 GCF_000690835.1 Fulmarus glacialis | reverse complement strand
TTTTTTTTATGGGAAGTTGAGAAATAATACTGAAAATGGTTGCCAGCAGACAGCTGTGCTGCCTGTGTTCCAATCAGCTTTATGTATTTGGGGATGGCTAACACATATTTTACTAAAATGAAATGTAGTGCACTTTAGGTACAGGTAGATACAGATTTTTGATAATAAGAAGTCGTCTATAGGCTATTTGTATAACTTAGACTACCGTGGTGGCAAGGCCTGTCATTCAAAACTGGAGCTTCATAATTTCTGGAAGGCAGGTTTTATTTTGTAATGTTGATTATATTTCACCAAAAGTATTTAAAAGAAAGTACAGAAAATGGATGACGGAAATATGTAATAAGAATAATAATTTATGTAACGCATGAAAGAGAAATAATGAGAAAGGATAATCTTGGGTTTTGTTTTGTCTTGTCTTAGAAAAAATACAGAAGATTTTACTGGACCTAGAGAAAGAAGTGATCTGGGATTCGTCACATTTGACATTACTGCAGATATCCTTAATGGAAAAACGGTTTGCGAACACTTTGATATAAGCACATCTTGACATCTATTTGTGTTATCTTATAATCTTCAGATATTCAGGACTTGAGGAAAACTAGCAATTTGTCTTAAAATATAAATTTAAAGCAGTGAAAAGTAGTATCTTGCATGGCTAGGGCAGTAAAATAGAACTTGGAATAGTTGTTCTGTCTCTAGTAGATGACACAGGGCAAGTTGTTTTCTCTCTTTTTTTAATGCCCGGTTTTAAAATCAGACTCTATAGTGAAGTGTACTGTATCTAATAATGGGAAGTGAAGTTTAACATCTGGACAGTATTACCGTTAAGTGAAGTTTGTGTTGGTGGTTTGAGGTGTGAATTTATTATAGGGTTTATATATAACATACTATTTTGACTGTCATACTGAATCTGGAAACTCCGATGCACCTGTCAAACTCATTTGGTTGTGAGGCTTTCAAAGTTTTGGCCGCGTAATAGTTGCATACAAGTACCTGTCTTCCTTTAAAAATAAAAAGACATTGTAATCCTTTAGTTGCTTATGTGTTAAACTATCGAATCTTTAACACTGAATAGTATAAAATTCACTGGGAAGCATATGAGGTACTAAAAAGTTTATCACATTATTTCTTGGCCTCTTTCTCATTGCTGTTACCTTTTTGCAACTTTTCTTTTGTATTTCTCTGCTTCCCTGTTAGTCTGGTTTTTATTGAGGAAAGAGGGTTGTTTTTGTTTGGTTTGGTTTTGGGTATGTTTTTTGACAGTAGAAGAGAATCATTCTTGGGATTTAGGGTCTTGATATAAAAAAATAATCTGTGTTTTTCTGCAGAAGTCGGTACCAAATACGAGGCAGCAGGTTTTACCTCAGGTGGTTACACTGAGCCTTGCTTTGCAGCGAGGCTGAGATTCCTGGGATTTTTCCCTGTCTGCTGGTTTTTGTCACTGTGTTAGGCAAGACACTGATTACCTCTGTGTTTCGGTTTCCCTGTTTTGGAGAATACTACACTGTGTAAGAAAACCAAACACAATACAAATCTTGAACGCATGTGAACGTTGGATAAACGGGTTAATCAGATTTTTGCAGGTGTGTGTTGCACAGGAATAAGAGGGATTTTTTTTTTT
>NW_009242038.1:0-1623 GCF_000690835.1 Fulmarus glacialis | reverse complement strand
TCCTTCCTTCCTTCATTCCTTCCTTCCAGATTTTTTAATTTGTTTCACAGAGTGGATTTCCTGCTCACAGGGTTAAGGAGATGGTGTCTCTCACGGGTGATGTTGTATGGCACTTCTTAGGTGACAAAGTAAAGATATTGTAAACCTCCATTCAGTAATGGGTAGGGATTGCATTTGTTCAGCACTGAACCCAAGGTGCTTAGAGGTGAAGCAAAAGCATTTCCAGCATGAGCAGAGACAAAGGATGTTTGAAAACATCCACTGTAAGAAGTGCAGCTTTCAAATGGTGTTGTCAGCTATGCTGCAATTATTTGTTAGGCGTGCTGAGAGAGACATCACCAGACCCGCTGGGCGGTCTGACGGGGAATGCCCAGCCTCCGCTTCAGCAGTGTTTCTTCAGACAGCAGTCCTATGTGTAAAAGGAGAACTCCCAGGAATGTTAGCCGAAGCTGATCAGAAATGTCAGCATCCAAATCCTTTGGAGGAAAACTCCTCTTCCCTGCCCTTCTGCTAAGACATGGCTGAGTGCTGGAGCCTGCATATGGTACGGACACACTTTCCTTATTAAGAGGTCTGTTTATTCTGCTGATGGGCATTAAGTCATGTGGAATTAAATATGAGGAGTACTTTCTCCATGGCTAGCATACCATGTCTACTCCACGTAGGTGTTTGTGGGTTACCTGGTTAAGATATATCCTGTCTCAGGATAGCCATGAAGAGACCGGGATGGCCTTTTGCCATCTCCTCATGCTGCTTCTCCTCTCAGGGGCCAATTTCTGCAGGTCTTCCCTGACCTCACAGCAGGGAAATGGGAATTGAATGCACCTTTCCTTTAGGGAGTTTGATTCACAGCTTTTTCTATTGGTCGTGTCTTTGCTTTCCAGTGATGACATTCTTACATGGCCTCCTGCAGCCTGAGAAAGACTAAGCATCTCAGTGGAGAAGGACCAGATTGTCTACTGGAAAGGTAAGCAGAGTGGCTGGTGGGACAGACCTGTCATTTGAAGTTGGGCTGCACTTCAGTGAGTGCCCGAGTTGCACGGTTACTCAGACGCCTCTTATGTTCTCAGCTAACGTCTTTGGAAGCAATCGCTGCTGGGCAGTGGGTCCTGGCTGAGAAGGTGACCTTCCAAATGCCCCTTCCATCACCCACCAAAGCAGCTGGTGGGCTCCTGCTACAGGGCAGGTGAGGAGGGGAGCAGACCTCTTGGGTAAGAGCAGGGAAGGAAATGGGTCAGAAAGGAAGCAATGATGGCGGTGTGCCACCAGCCATAGTGTCAGGGTGCTCTAAAAGCGCTTGCATCCCCTGTCCTGAGGAGATTCCCTGCTCACCCCACTAAAGGCTGCTGGGGACACACCTTTCTCTCCACAATGCTTGTACTTGGCAAGGTCTGAGTGTAACCCGAGAGATGGGGACATTGTTTGAGCTCTAAGCAAGTAGATTTGGGAAAATGTGTCTCATATCCTCTCCAGCTCAAGCTGCAATGGCCACTTCACTTGGCAACTGCTTTGCAAGGCGGCACAGGTGTATATTGCCTTCCTTCCAGATCAGTCTCTTCCGCTCCCTGAGAAGTGCCTCCAGTTAGCCAGTATCTTGCAGGAGCGGGCTGTCCCCATGTGCCG
>NW_009242037.1:0-1661 GCF_000690835.1 Fulmarus glacialis | reverse complement strand
GTCGGCAGGAGCAGGGCAGCGTGCAGCCTCCCGCCGGACCCGCCAGCCCCCCTGCACGCCGTGCATCGGGCTGCACCCTAAACCAGTGCGAGAAGCCCCAGATCCACCTGCAATACTTTAGTAATGCTGGAGTAATGTTGCTTAAAATAGCAGTTCCAACCACTGGTAGTTATCCCACCGTTTTCCTTAGCACTGATATTAAAATGCCTGGCCAGAACAGCGTGACAGACGAAGTGAAACTCCAGGAGACGTTATGAGAAATGACAACCTAATACCTTTTGATGAAGTCACAGGTCACCGTTTTTCCCTCCTAATTTCCACAGCTAAAAAAAACCAACGCAGTCCTCTTGTTCCCTCTGGTTAAAAGTCATAAGAAAAGTAAATTAACAGCATCAAAGATAAAAAAAAAAAGCCCTACATAAAAGCGATTGGTCAATTTGAAGACCAGCTGAAAAGATTTGGGAAGAGAGCCAAGGTCCTGATTCAGCAGGGCTTGCCACTTTAAATATCTGGGTTGTTCCTTTGAAGAAAATCATTGAAGTCAATGGACTTACTTAAGTGTTTGAAATTAGACGGATGATTAAACCCCTTGCTGAACGGAGGCCTCAAAAGTTAAATTATGTTATAACCATGGCAGTAAAACAGTCTCCAAGACAGGCAGAGTTTTCCCTTCCTCGCTGCAGAAAGCACTGCTCTGTAATTTGGGGGAGGTTTGCCCCCCAGCCCAGCCAGACCGCAGCCTCTCGGCTGCCCACGCCGGGAGGACTCTGTCTCTTTTCGCCTCTTTGCCATTTGCTCCCTGATTGACTATCTTTTGAACCAATTTTATTATCAGCTTCCTTAAGTCCCGCATTATCTTCATCAGGAGCAATTTTAAGATGAATTATCTTACCTATAAGTGCAGCCACTCCTGTTCCGCAGCGGTGGACATCTGTATAACAGCTGCCAGAGACATGTCAGGGGGAAATTGGAAAGATGCATTGCAATGATTGTTTACTGAGTGGTTTAATAAAATCAGCTTAATTCGTAAGTAGGAGAGTAGGAGCACAAGTATGTTCCTGCGAGCTCTGTTATTTGAAGCTGGAAACATCTATCAGAGTCTCAAACAAAAGGAGACAAAGAATATATTGCGCTTGGTATTTCTTCTCCAGATTGATTTATCATTGTCACGTCTGTTCCTTCCTTCCCTCCGCATTCCTGTCTCTTGGTAATACCGTAATATCTTTTATCATAGTACATTATATAATGCAGTCCATTGCTGTGAATATTGTTATTCCAAAACCAGACTTCTTTACTCAGACCCAACTCTGGCAACACTCTTTTTGCAATCGAGGAAGTCTCCTGCTTGAATTAGCTTTGAGTCAGAACTGTGCAGAGACACCTGCATTTTGTCCACTGCAGTGAGCTTAAGGAAAAGAAAAAACTCTTGTAGTTTAAAAGGTCCTAATCTGTGGATTAGGCCCCAGCCAAGCGGCCATACGTGCTCTGCAGCTAGCTTCAAAAAGGAAGAGGAAACAGCAATATTTCTACTGAAAATGGATTTTCAGGATCTGGAATTTTTGTGGGGTTTTCTACTGCTTTCCGTCGTTGCCGTCAAACGCGAGGGCCCGGAGGGAGCAGCCGGCGGGGGCTGCGCTGGCGGGGGAGCTGACGACCCCCCC
>NW_009242036.1:0-1653 GCF_000690835.1 Fulmarus glacialis | reverse complement strand
GCTGCGTGGGGTTAAACCACGACACAGGTGCATAAGGTAGGCTGCTCCCAGCCTCTGGGGTTCACTGAAAGTCACAGGACAGAGTTAGCCCAGCAGTCCGGCAAAGCTTCCCACCTAGCCTCCATAGGTGAAGTGATCATTAAGATAGCCTACTCGATGCAGGTTTTTGGGTGAGCAGACCTTTGTGTGTCATACATCCGTGTAATTTCTAAATGGAGAAATACCATCTCCACGCGACTATATTTCTCTGAAAGAAAGCTAGATACCCTCATACATGCACGTAATCAGCAATCTCAGTAAAGATTGGGTAAGTAAGCAGCGTAAAGGACCTGATTTACCCTGACATTAATAGGTAGCATTCTCTTTGGCTTCAATGAGGTTTGCATCTGCCTGCTGACAAAGAGCTTAGACACCATGATTCTTTGTGCCATTAAACAATTATGAGATGGGAAATTAGAAAAAGATACAAACACCCAGGAGACTTTTTTATCTTTTATGATGCATGACTATCCAAGAAGTTGCTGCTGCTGCTGCTCTCTCCTGTTTTTTACACTAAGATATTCCTTCAGGTTGCATACTGGAGTATGAATTTGTCCTATGACTCTCAGTCACTAAAACACAGTCTTTTGGTATCTTCCTGGGAGGAGAAGAAGAAAAAAAAATCCTCTAAAATTGGAGGTCCTGACCCCCTTTGATCATAGCTGATAGAGGCAAAGTACTTAGGTCTGACAAAAGTCCTTTAACTGATTGGCAAATATAATAGGAATGCATTTAGTAGAATAGTCTGCAAAAATTGAGGTCAACCATTGATGTTATCCCTTCAAGATCTAATAGGAAAACATATATTTTGGCCTTGAAAGAAAAATGTGGTTACTGTCAATCTAATCTATGTTAAAATCATGAAAGAACTGGAAAAAAATGGTGCACTAGTGAAACTGTTCAGTGTGGCTGGTGAAACTTTTACATTCAAGAACAAGAAACCTTCCAAAAATAAAAATCTTATCCTTGTGCAGCTACTTTACGTTTTAGTCATTCAAGAAAAAGAAACTCCTCTTGCAGTGGGCGTAATAGCAATAGATTTTAACATCTTCATCCAAAGGAAGTGACTATATATGGTACTCTGTATATGATCATACATATCTATGACTACATATTAATAAAAGCAAGAAGACAATAAGCATATTTTATATCTTGAAGCACATTAAACAATAAAAGGTCTACATGAAAACAGTTAATGCAAAATTAAATATGTAAACTAGTGAGACAAGAAGGCCTGTCACTTAAGTTAGTTAAAAACCCTCAGGCTGTAAGGCAGTTCACCAGAACCAGAGAATCTCAATTTTCCACATGACAGGCTACCATCTCATTTATAATGATGTTTTAATCATAAGACATCCTTTCTTTTAAAAGGAAAAAAAATCCAAGTTCTAGTGAACAAGACTTACATTGAACAATTCTGTCATTTCTCCCCTTAGCTGACAGATATTGCTGTTGGATTGCAAAGTTTCATTTAAGAGAAAGTTTCATGATAAATGTTTCCAATGTGAACTAGTGAATGGTAGTCAGCTGTGATTATCCTTCAGTTTATTACAGTCATGCTTCTAACTTACATTGCTGACATCCTATTTCTGAAACGTATTTGAACTGGATTGA
>NW_009242035.1:0-1642 GCF_000690835.1 Fulmarus glacialis | reverse complement strand
AATGATTCTATGATTCTATGATTCTTAAATTTAGGCCCATGATTTTATGTTTTGCTCCGTCAACATTAGTATATTAATTTTATGAATGGACACTTACTTTCAAAGAAAAAAAATTTCGATGAAGAAAGTAATTACTACAGTATTCCACTTTGCCACTCACTTGAAGGAGAACTAGTTCAGGGGGCTTAGTATCTGTTTTTGAAAAAAAGTAACTACCACACTGAACAGCTGTTTCTGACAACAGGGAAGCCACTTAGGCAATTTATATTTGCAGTGTTGTTTACATATGGGAATAATACTCCAGAACATAGTATGTGAGCTAAGGAAAGTAAACATACACACAATTTGTAAACTTTTAATATGCTTGTTTTACCATAAAAATAGACTTGTAATTAGTTCCCAGGAGTTTTGGTACAATAAGCTGAAGTCTAATTTCATGCAAGATGAACAGAAGATTGTTGCTTTAGCTAAGACTGAGACAAGCATGCCAAGACCAATAAAATGAATGGGAGTCTTCCTACATGTTTAAATGTCTTTACATCAGCATAAATAGCATGAAATTGAGAGTGCTGACTGACAACCCTGAACAAGATATAGCACTATATCACTAGACCGGAGGATTTTCTTTTCCTATCTTCAGTCTCTGAGGTTGCTGTGTAAACATAAACATTCAGTTTTAAGCAATTAAACAAAATAGGATGATTAACTGTTCTGAGAGGGAGAAGGAGAGAAAGAAATCCTAAAAAGTAACAAAGTTCTAGATCCACAAAAGCATTGTGGTATAAAATGCCCTTTGATTTCAGTTTTACTGGATCTAGACTAAAGATCCAATTCTGTAAAAATTTATTCATGAGAGTAATGAATTACAGTCATCCCCACATGACTACTAATATAAATAAAACACCAAAAAAGCAGGCTTGCAAAATTAGGTCCAAATCATAACACAATATGGTGAGGCTCTGCACACATGAAATACATGTAACACACATAAAATACATTTAAATCTTTAAAGCAATTTTAACAACTCAAAAACCGAGGGAAAACCAGAAACTGCAGCCTCCACGAGCATATTTGGTACAAGAAAATAAAATGTCTATGTGCAAAAGCTTGAAGATTTTTCTGCCATAGTTATTAAAGACAGTTATAGTTTTGGGTTTTTTTCTTGCATGTTTAATTTAGGAAATTAGCACAGATGTTTCAGAGCTAAATTGTCTTTTTTGGCAGTATAGGCATGGTCTCATTACATCCTTTTCCCTCTCATCAACAACTTTGGAGACTCGGGTGCAGTTTTGACCAATTTGAAAAAAAGCTTAAGGACTTTTTTTATTTTGTGGTATTTGTAATGAGCTCCTAGAAGATGCTGCATGCCTAAGGCCAAGTCAGTAAAATCCCTTGGAAAAATATCCCAATGCGCCCTTCATATGCATGGATATGGTCAAAAAAGTAATAGCATATTCCTATTTCAAAAGATATCTGATTCCTATTCCAGCAATGTCTGATACGAAATCCTTGAAGACCCTTTCTATTCCCACAAAATATCATGCAAACTTTGTCTGGAAATGAGTTGCTTTCAGTTTCTCTATGCAAAGTAATTAAATTACTATCAGTGCTGTAATATAGAATCATAGAATCACAGAATCAT
>NW_009242034.1:0-1620 GCF_000690835.1 Fulmarus glacialis | reverse complement strand
GATCTAAAGCCACTGTTATTACGAAATATATCATCCTTTGGCTCAATAGTTCAGATACTGCAGTTTGAGATCTCATAAATTAAGAGACCTTCAATGAGCCCCCTGTGGTCCACAGAGAGCCGCAAAGCACCAAGAGCCTCACTAATTGTCCCAGTTCCTCCCTCTACGTGTGGCTCAAGCACGATACTTCTCGCATGCCCAGCCCGCTATGCATGGGTCAGGGATGTGGCACAGCACAGAGGATTTTGTGCCGGCAGACCATATTATCCCTTTGGAATCACAATGTCTTTGCCAGCCTGTGTAAAGGTAAAACCCAAAATCAGGGCTAACTTCTCTTCTTTTATCACAGAAGGCATAAACGGCAGAAAGGAGCCCCGAGAGACAACCAAATTGATCCTCACAATGATCTGTAAAACAGAGCCTTGTTCTGGGTCATGGAAAGCTAGCACCATCTTTTATGCCGGGAAGACATGGGAATTCACAAACAACAGAACGCACCGAGAAGTGACAATGCTGTGAAGGCACAGGTTATGCTAATCTGTGTTTTCAGAAGGACTCTGTTCCATTTGTTTTAGAGGTCTCAAGTTAGCAGCTTATGAAAACCAGACCCAAACCTAGAACTAGCAGGCTAGTACCCACCAGAAGGAGACGATCCACTTTGAGATCGCGTAGTTATTGTTGTGACACGGCTGGTGAATCGCTCTTTGTTTTCTCTCAATGTTCTGTATACCTGGAGACAGACAAGGAGATATTTACCTTGTACATCTTACAGCATCGAGGTACCATTCGGCTTCTACCCCGCGACAGGCTTTTGTCTATCCTGCTTGCTCAGAAAAGCCATCTGCTTTCAATTAAAGCACACGGACCAAAATATACCTCACTGAAAAAAGTGCCTATAAAGGTATGTGTATCTATACACACAAGAGGAATGCACTCAGAAAACGATCTGCTCTACATATGATGTGATGAATCTCAGGTGTCTGGTGGCTTTCCATAAGCAAGCAATCAACCTTTCTGCAGATGTTTGGCCTTTGGGCTGCAGACCTGTTTCAAGAGGAACCAGATACAACAAAGGAAATGCAGTCAAACCAACCCCAAGGCTACTTGCAAGCTAGGCCATGGCACTCGGCACAACACAAGGCTGCAGAAAAGGAAGACAAATGCAAGGCAAAAAGCAACTCCCAGCTTCAAAAGCCTAGAGCAGGTGGACAGAACAAGCAAACAACCTTACTGGCTTTCTTTAGGCCAGATGTTACAGGCACAAAGTTAGCAGTGGTAACATCATTGACGTTAGCAGCGCTCTTCAGCCACGGGAGCGTGGCTGTTCTAGGTGACAGCCTTCAGCTGGAAGCAACTCCTGTGTCTGAATGCTGACCTTCTGTTTATTTGTCTGTTAAACTCGGGATACAATGTCAGCACAGCCTGCATGTTCTGGGGATACAATTTAGTGGTACAGAAAAGGAGGGAGCATCTTTTAAGACAACATGTTAACTTCCAAGAAAAATCGGTAATGTAGAGAAGCAAAAGACAGTGAGACTGCTGGAAGCAGGTCACAGTATGATATTTGCCCCCAGAGTTAACAAATCAGAGGGAAGCAAACAATTTTTCTAAGGCAAAAAA
>NW_009242033.1:0-1573 GCF_000690835.1 Fulmarus glacialis | reverse complement strand
AGTGATCTTCTATCTCACTAAGAAGTTCCGGAGTATTAAAGGAAGTCTATATACTATAGACTGGATCGTCTGGTCCAAATGAGATAGATAGCTCTCCTAGCATTGGTCTCTAATCCTGTGATATGACAAACATAAGATCGCATGAATGTAGGGCTAACAGATACGGTATAGGTACAGCAAGACTGACATTTCCTTCTTTGTAAAGCAAGACTGTTGGAAGGAAGGGAAAACAATTCTTTCACAGGTAATCTAAGTCAGTTATGATTAACTGGTTCTGAAAGGGTTTGGATAACTCTTTTTTTTGTAATAGCTAATTTTCCGACAGAGTTTTGGAAAAAAAACCCAAACACCTAATTATTAGGATTTTCAAAACAAAAATATCCCTCAGTCCTTGTATGTTGGGTATAGTTTAGTCATCAAAACACCCCTATGAATAGGAAGGATACATTTTTACACAAAAGCAATGAGATAAAAGATTCTTCCTTGGGAAAACAGTAAGCTGGCAAACCCACGAGCAGGAAGGTGGTGACTGAGCCAGCAAATAAGAAACAGTTATAGCGATCTTCCTGAGCTCTACTGCCAGAAGGATATTTGTTTTCCCGCATTGCACTTTAACCCACATCTTCTCAACCTATGCATTTACTTAACTATGTACAGAACAGTTTGTTCCTCAAACCTCTTTCATCTCCTTGTTCCTCAAACATTGGATCTGAGGGTCCAATGCCAGAGCAAGCACAGCATGAAAAAATGAATATGGCGGAATGGGTGGATCCTCCTTCACTTGGCATATATAAAAAGAGTGGCTGTGAAGATGATTATGATTACAGGAAGAAGTGAAGAAGGCTTTTTTACTTTCCAAGTGCTGAGGACATACATAAAATGGAAGACATCGTACAGCTGGAGGAGCGACACTGAGGGAGCCAAAGTGGAGCAGGGTCATGCAGCTGAAGAAGGAGATGATTTTGCTCTGTGACCAGAACACAGACAAAAGCTTCAGTAAAGTTACGTCACTCAGGGGAAGATATAATGATGGGGAGCAGAGTTTCTGTCAGTAAAGATTATAAAATGTGGCATACCCTGGGCCACTAATTCCTAGTGCAGATTTGGGACATGCTGCTACAACTGAGGATGAAGGAGGAGTAAAATACAGTGCCAATTCCGGTGTTGTAGAAGAGCTCTCACCAACTTCTGTATGTCTACCACATTCACTGACACAGGTCTGTCCTGCATTTTCCCACATGTTTCATTTTGCCTAATCTAGACAGAAGTGAAACAGTGTCCTGAAATTAATGGCTCTATATACTTGTTACTCTCACTGTTAAAATCTGTACTTTATTCTAATCCAAATGGATAGCATTCCTATGTCAAAGTTTGGCACCTCCACTGAAGACATCTTCACCTGAATACCTGAATTCGCTTTTTATAATGCAAGTCAAGGGATTGTACACAACCTATTACATGGTAGATGTCTAAAAATAAATTAAATCATTTCCTTCACTTTAGTGAAATTTATCTCAGTAAAAAATAACTTCCTTTAACACTCTGGAACTTCTTAGTGAGATAGAAGATCACT
>NW_009242032.1:0-1622 GCF_000690835.1 Fulmarus glacialis | reverse complement strand
ATATATCACGAAAATCGAGGATACAAACCACGCTAAAATCTACAGCATTTACCTGTGTGTAGGGGGAATGAAAATGGAAATAGCGGTCACTCGCAGCTGTGGCCATTTTCACCTCTTGTGCTTCGCCTCCACTCTCTTAGTACCAGCAGAACATACATGAAAACGTTAAAGCGATCAACATTCAGGCAGATCGTAACCTTATCCTGAAGGCAGTAGTTTTCTTTCCAAAACTGGACCTTCAGGACCTTAGCTCTGCTTCTTTTTTGAAACAAAACTCCAACAGACAGCGAAATACACTTGAACGAAGGAGGTGGTACCTTCTCCAGGCTTGTTGAACTGACGAAGGCAGTTGCTAGCCGGTATAGAATGTTACATTTCCACGGTTCCCAACCGCTCCTCCAGCTCATGACATCAGCATGATGGCGCTCTGTGATCTGTCCAGCTTGAACATCTTCCTTTATCTCCATTGCTTCAAAGTAAAGGACGCAAAATCGGGCCGTTTCAAGGAGTCTCCCCTGCCGGTGTTTCTTTAACGTGAAATAGAACAAACCCATTTGGTGGGGCTTGAATAATACCCAACATCTTGCCATAGGAGCTGTGGTCTTAGAAACAAATCTTTGATACCACAGAGGCAAACCTTATGCTTTGACAATTTTTTAACCAAAATCCTTGTGCCCAATGTTTTCCTTACCGTACCCCCTTCTTTGGATGGGGAAACGTGCTGCTTCCTGTTAGTACACTCTTAGCTGTTGCCTGCATACATCGTTGGGGTTAATTGCTTTTTCTTGCTTCCATGATGTCCACTGCCACAGCTAAAGCAGAAAGAACAGCGTACGCTTGTGTCCCTAATTAACACCTCTGTTCTCATTCAGGTCCTAGGCTGCCTCTGAACAAAAAGGTCCTAGGGGGGGAAATGAAGTTTCAGTCCTGGAAAATGGTAAGGCCTACTGTTACCCCCAGGACATGGGGTCAAATTTACACCACCGAGTGACGTCAGTGACTTGGAGGTGAACACTTCAGGGGCCGGTGACTCCATGGGCACAAATGGTACAACGCTGGCTCAGCGGTGGTTACGCCCAAGCTGGGGGAGAAGCGCGAAGACATTGAAACAACTGCAAGTCTTCTAGTCTCTCTAGGAGCCTGTCAGTTTGTTTGTAACTCAAGTATCAGCGGGTGGCCCGAAGACCTAACTGCAAAGGAAAATTCCGCATGCCTGACCGCTGGGACCTTGGCACTGGAATAAAGTGATTTCTGCAGGAATGACGTCACCTAAGTACAGAATGAAACTGCTCACTGGGACCAAGGTGGGCAGTACCGGCGAGAGCTCTGGACAGGGAAACGATGTGAAAAGGCTCCCACAGTTCCGAAAGCCCTACGACTGACTGGGGCACACGGGAAGGAAAATTCAGGGAAGCAGACGAGGGCCATGAACAATGAACTGTCTGCGGGCAGGAGCAGCCATGGGAAGAAAGTGTCAACACTGCCAAGAGCTATCCAAACAGGGGCTCTTTGCAGCGCTATAGCTGTGCCTAAATGAGGCACAGAAGAAGATACGGTCAGGAAGAATTAATTCTGTATCGGGTTTGCGTGGCAAGGTTTTAGTAGTGGAGGGGCTGCAGGGG
>NW_009242031.1:0-1645 GCF_000690835.1 Fulmarus glacialis | reverse complement strand
CTCAAAGTAGGGCTTATATTAGAAGTGAGATGAAGTTGTTAAGGGCCTGGTCGAGGCACATTTTGAGATCTCCAGGCACATTTTGAGATCCTCAGCCTTGCTGGGCGACCTGTCCCAGTACTTAACTACTCTCATGGTGAAAATATTTTTCCTTTTACATCCCACTGGAATTTACCCTCCAATTTGTGGTTTTTCTTCTCTTGTTCTCAGCATCTGGGAAGAGTCTGTCTCTTTCTTCTCTTTATGTAGTGGAAGATGCTGCCTTAGTCTTCTCCACCAGATAAATGGAGCTCCCTTACTTTTCCTTATTTGTCATGTGCTTCAGCTCTCTAACCGTGATCCTCTACTGGACTCACTCCAGTCTGTCAATCTTTGTTGAAGCAGGATCCCAGAAATGGACACAGTATTCTAGATTTTGTATGCAGTTGTCGATAGGGAGTTGCTGAATGATAAATGCCAATGATGGGATCCCCACAACTACCTGGATATAAGGGGACTTAGTTTATATGCCAAACTTGCCATGAGAAGCTGAATGCAACCTGGAAGGATGAGTTACATAAATCTTTGCCTTTGCGCCTTGTATTCCACTTCTGAGAAAAAAGGGATAGGAGGGAAACCCAGTTTGAAAGAAGAGAGGAGGGTAGAGAGTGCTCGGTTATGATGGTGATATTAAGTACCAATTTTAAAGCTTCGTTTTCCTGGAGAGGTGACGAAGAAGCTAGTTATGGAGAGATGAGTGAGAGTGTGTCTTCTGATTGGAGCAAGCATATTGCAAGGCCTCAAGTTAGCCCTCAAGCTAACTGAAACACTGGAGCCACTTTAGTGCTAAGCATGATGTAATGCAGTGAAGAGTTTCCTTTTTTAACTGTTTCCAGTTCTGCAATTAGGAATGAAACCCATTGCGTTACGAGAATAAAATTTATTTTTGCTGGTAGGCTTTTTAGTGTTGGGTAAATGTGACAGTCGGAACACATGGTGTTTCCTTAAGAGCTGTGAATTCAAATGATGGCTTAATAGTTGAAAAAAGGATGTTGGGTGTTTACAATCCAAGGCAGGTCTGTCAGCTACAGAAGTTGGAGCATGTTTCCCACCGGCTAGAATAGTCCGATAGGGGCAAGTGCCAGAAAAAAAAAGAAATCTCCCTCAGGGAAGTGGTGGGGACTTAATTCACAATTTTGTGAAAACTCATTACCTTCGTTTCTAGACTTTAACTCTGAATCCAGTGCTAGTCAGTATTTCCGTAATTTCAATCATTGATATGGACACTAACGTGAGATTTGCTGTTAAGTTTGTAGATGGCATGAAAATTGCTAAAATAATGAAGGTTGTTGCAAGGATAATCTGAAATGGCTGGTTAGATGACGAAGTTCCAGCAAAATTCATTTTAATACAGCCAGATGAAGAGCTGTACATCAGGAAGCGAAAAAAATGGATATAAGACTCTCAGGGTGGAAGGCTGCTTTGGGAAGTAGCAACCCAGAAGTCAATGTAAGGTTTTTGGGGGGATAGCTTGCTCCATATTTAAGCAACATTCATTTAAGCTGAATTGGTATGGCAAAGAGGGCTCATGAGGTTTGTTCTTGATGCTGAAATTCCTATCTGTATTTGTGAACTGAACTTGGAATCATAGAATCATTAAGGTTGG
>NW_009242030.1:0-1645 GCF_000690835.1 Fulmarus glacialis | reverse complement strand
TCCAGCCCAAACTATTCTATGGTTCTATGGCTGTTCATACATGATTGTGTCAGATGACCTGGGAAGACACAGCTCTTCACCTAATGTTGATGGAGGACTGAGACAATTTCCCATGCTTCCCCTTCTGTAAAGTTGCCCTGGAGTTGTAGGGCACCTAGAATAGCTGCCTACAGATCCTTTCTTAGCTGCTTACAGATCCTTTCAGCAAATTACTGGAAAAATTCTGTTCAACATAATGCATTAAGAGGAGGGTGGAAGACTGGGAGCACATTTTTGTATGCTTCGGAGAAGGAAACAGCTTGAACCTTTTGCTCATATACTTCATTGTGGGAAACCATCTATATCTGAAACATAAAATCTTCTACTCTAGGTCCCTCTGGACAGTTAAAATCTATGACTGGGAAGTTTCTTACCAGAATGACAGAATTGTAACGCAGAGAGGAGTAGTGGTCTTCCCTAAGGGCAAAGGAGGCAAATCCTGACTAGCCACAAGATGTCAATGCACCTGTTCACATGTACATGAATCACTCAGTTTCTGCAAAGGAAAAAAAAATTCTACTAGTCTGCTTCTCACTGTGGCAAAAAAAGCACTGAATGTTTTACCCTGTTGGAATAATTTATATTACAAAGTGAAAACTTGGTTTATTTCTATCTGTGAAACACAACCCATTGCCAGGAAATATCTCATGTACCATATTAATGAGAAAAATTAATGTCTCGTTAGGGTTAACTAAATCAAAAGGAAAATACTAATTATACCAATTTTGTGAACTTCCTTTGGTAGCAATAATAATAAATGGCAGGTAGAAGAAAAGAAAAAAAATGAAAAATCCAAGAGATAGTACAATATGACAGAGTGAGATCTACAAAGAGAAGAATAACATAAAGTGAAGCAATTAATGTGGCAGACAAGTGATCAGCCTAAAATTGTTATTTTAAATCTTACTTTAAATCTAAACAGTGTTTGTTGTTACAAACGCTTAAGGACTATAAACTTGCCAGCAGGTCATGTATAGCACCTATCACTGATGTCAAAGGAGTCTGTATATACGTGTCAGAGTATGTATGCATTCCAAAAATGCAACTTGCTAAATTTATCAGGTTAGAAAGTTTGCAAATCAATGAGGAGGAAAGAACTCTGGGTTTAAAAGGGAAATTAAAAATACAACATGCTACATACTTGAAAGGAAAACAAAAGATTCTGAGCAGGCTTGTCTCTAATATGACTGTAGATTTTTCATGTTAATCATCATACAGCCTGGAACATTTGATTTTTGAGACCAATTTTCTTGCTCTACCAGATCACTGAAGGACCAAAGACTAAATCTAGTTGAATCCCCAATCTGTGTTTGTGTCATTACTGCCTAGTCTCAACATCTCAAACCAATGCAACAAAAACATCCATGCAATTTTAGGTGCTAGAGCAGCACCTTAAAAAAAAAAAAAGTATTCTCATTAAGAGAGTCAAACTGAAAAGAAAGGGCTTGTTAGTTGATCCATGCTTAGATCTGTTAGGCCAACAGACCACCTGACTGCTACAAAAAACTAAGGCAAGTTCTTCCTAAACACAGAGCCAGAGTCCACAGAATAGGTGCATAAGCTGCAGATGCAAAGTAAAGGTATGTCCTAGTTTCAGCTGGGATAG
>NW_009242029.1:0-1644 GCF_000690835.1 Fulmarus glacialis | reverse complement strand
TAGGGAAATCAGGGCCTGGGACTCCTCACATCAGCATCTGGTGCCCCTTTGACCTTCCTAGAAGAAGGGCATTTTGTTCCCAGCAACCATTTAGCACTCTTGGTAAATGTAAGATGACTGCAGTGAGGATAGCTGAGGCACAGGCATCTGGAAGGGTTGGGCTTTGCAATGTTTGGGATATTTTCTTTGCAGAAATGTTACTGTGTCCTTTGGACTGTTCTCTGCCAAGGCCCCTCATACGCCCAGCTTCCAGTGAGGACCCAAGGCTGAGGTGGCATCGTGTCAGCTCAGGGAGGCAAACGCGTGGGAAGAACTTGTCAGGAGAGACACTGAGGGCTTAAGCAAGTACTAAAAACCAGCTAAAGTTAGAGGCATAATCTCTGCAAGAGCTGCTCCCAGAGTACCCTGACTGTTCCTATTAATAACCACTACATCTGCAGAGGAGGAAAATAAATCTGATCCCACTAAGGTTTTTGATGCTGTAAACATCAGATTTTTGTTCTCTGTTATGTACTGTGCTCCAGTAATCCTTGGAGGCAAAGCTGCAGGGCTTTCTGCTTTCATCCTGCAACATAGTTCCCCCCAGTTACATGACTCTTTCTGCTGGCCCCTGGTGTACCCATACCCAAGGGGCACAGCACTGACATGCCCTGCAGTTAGTGGGCTCTAGCCCACCTCTGACACTCATTTCCAATGGGACATTCAGCAAGCCATTTGTATGCAAGCCCTTTCTAATTAAATGACTACAGTGCAGTATGGCATGAGTGTGTGTGTATGTAGATATGTCATAAATATATACCAAATCCAGTGTGATAGACAAAGATATCCCAAACATAGTTCATTACGTGCTGAATTTCACATGTGTTTCAGGTGAACATAGCTACTTCAAGTACCAAGGAGGTTTGAGAAATGCCCTCTGTTCCCTCCAGAGCAAGCCTCTGAGGACTGCTCTTTTATACTTCAGCCAGCATCAGTCCTATATGCATTATCTTACGTGCAGGTGCACCTTGTTACCACTGTTCTGATGAACACTTTTGGGCCAGTGTCTTAGTCTTCTTATGAAAGCCAGAGGTTGATTAATGTCTTATCTGTAAATATTTGCTACCTTGAATCTTTTCTAGCATAAACCTGTCAAGACCAGTAAAAACTCTTCAACTCTATGCTTCACAAGCTGCATCACTAGGAAAAAGCTGAAGCAACTAATCTAGGCTAATCTAATAACCGAGACCTCTGTAACTCACAAGTCTTGCACAAGATCCCATCTCACTAGGACTAGACCTGCTGTAATGGGAAAAAACCTGTGATGATAATTTAAAAATCTGTCATACAACTAGTATTCCCCCCAAACCTGACAGCCTGTGACAACCTTTCCATCTGGATGTTTGCAGCAACAAAATCTGTCCCTAGACCAAAACTCAATGCTTTGCTGATGTTCACCATTACTGTGGGATGGAAGATTAGTCTCAAATTCACCATTTGTCATTCATATATTTTGCATGAAGAGCCCAAGGAATGTGTATATTCAGCCCAAATGAAATTCACTTTGAAACTAATAAGCTTTACTAATTTCATCCTCATAAACTAGCAAACACTCTAGAAAATTCAAGCACAATGTGTATTACCTGCTATGCAGTGTCAAGGTCC
>NW_009242028.1:0-1640 GCF_000690835.1 Fulmarus glacialis | reverse complement strand
AAACAAACAAACAAACAAACAACTCTCCAATCTCACAGATATTGTATTATCTGCAAAAACTCCAGGAAAAACTTTTGGCTGTATTTTCAAAGGACATTGAGTTGCTTTCATTGTTTCTGAGTGTAATTGAGGCACTTTCTCCATTCAGCGTAACTTTGAAACACCTTTAGACAACATATTCGCGACTACCAGAATCAACAGCACAGTGTATTTGCTTCTGCTTACCTGTGACACCAATGGTTTTAACTTCCACTTCATAATTCTGAGAGATATGGGGCAGGGAAGATGGAAGCAAGAGCAAGAAAGGGCATTCATACAGACTCCTGACAGTTGTTGGAGTGTTATTAAAACCTAATGAACACCTTCAACTTCTACAACTTGCTTCCACTTTGTTCTGTAAAACTCTCAAATTTTTTACGAGAGTGAGAGGTTTTTCCTTCTTACATAGATTTCTCGTAAGGATATTCTTATATTTTAAAAGGGATTAAAAACAACAACAACAAAAAGACAGACGCTCTGGCTCAAAGCGATGTTGTATGTTGAGATCCAATAAGCTTGATGCAGGGTTGTTGCATTTAATTTTCTGTGCATTTCCTTTTCTCATAATAAACCCACTGAAAAGTATATCAGTGGTGCTTAATAGCTCTTTTGTTTCCAAGATAAAGACTACAACAGGCCCTATTGTAATTAGATTCCAGGGTTCTTTTTTTTAAAAACAGGAAGAAAAAGCTACATAGCAATTATTAAACTGCTGTGAACTGTTGGTCTGCAACCTGCATAGCACATTCTGGCGACAAAAAACATAAGCAAATATTTTCACATTCCCATACACACGAAAGCAAAGTTGTTAACTTAATGTTGCTTGAATTCAATTTCTATCAATGGCCTTGGCAAAAAGCAAGGAAAATCAAAGTCTTCAGCTAGTCTAACTCCAAGCTTTCTCTTATTCTAGGCAACAGAACACTGTCAACAGCAGTAAAAAGGGAAATACTCACATGTTTTTCCCCTTACCTGTATCTCCTTACTTTTGCCAGGTGGAGCTTGGAAAAATCTGAAGGTCTAGGTTAACATACTATTGATTTACTAAGCAAGGTATGGATAGCTTTAGTAGACAGGTAAGCATCAACATTTTACTTCTAACTCAATAAACTGGATACGAAGAACAGGGTGAGAAATTTAACATTTAGCTCACTATGTATAATGAATAAGAAGGATTGGTGAGACTAAGTGCTTAAAGCAATTACATGCAACATTGAAATGGACAGTACAAAAATTAAGTCTTTTTTCAGTTGCCAATTTTCATTGATTGTTTCTGACCTCTTCTAAGATTAATGTTTCCTCCAAACATCCTTTTAAAGGGAAAATACAGATAACTACTCGCTGAGCGTATGCACCAACATCATCCCACTAAGAAAACAAGAATGACCGCACGGGGAGCGCAGGGGCTACGCGCTCAGGGTGAGACCCATGAGGGGCTACGCTACAGTGTTCTGTGCCAGCAAAAAGGATTGTCATCAGAGTTCAGCATAAAATGAGAGCGCCACCACCTTATAGGCAGAGGTCACTGCAGTTAGGGAACCCAAGCTGCTTCAGCACAGGTGGTCACTGATAGATTATAACAACCCATTCTCTACTGCAAG
>NW_009242027.1:0-1646 GCF_000690835.1 Fulmarus glacialis | reverse complement strand
GCAGCTTCTGCTCTCTGCATCCGGGGGGGCACGGCCCGGCAGCAGCCCTCTGACTTTGCCAAGCACAGGTACTAGTTATTCCTGTACACCATAACAGTATTTTTAAATTTTTTTTTTTTTCAATAGGGTATCATTCTGGTAAGTAACCTGGTGACTGCCTTCCACTTTTCCCATCTTGGTGTCTCCGGCTGTAAGGACTATTTACGAATAATTCTCTTCACAACCGGTCGGCCAAGGCATGGTTGCATCTGAGTAAACACAGCCTTGGAGGTCTTTACACCAACTATTATAAACGGTGGGACTGCAAAATGAAATCAGGGTTATCAGGATTTGAATGAAAATAGACTCTACATCTCCTCCAGTACGTTCTGAGGGCGATTCCCAAGACGCGGGCTATTTGTGAACGAAGTTACTAGTTAGCTCTGCTATCGATCAGGCTGCTCCAAGTGAAATTGTGATCCACAGCAGAAAACCAGAGTTACTATTCCACAAAAAATGCCCCTTTCTGTAGCCACCCTCTAACGCAGAGTGGCTTCAGGATTTCATAGGCTGGTATTTTGTTCTGCAAAGCTGTAAATGTACCAAATCAGATGACTGACACTATACAAATGCACTATTTGATAGGTAGTATGAAGTTTTGTCTCGTATCTTAAAGTTGAAAGGCTGAAGTTACTTCAGCCGCATTTTAAAAGTTTGAAAAAGTGTGAGAAAGACGTCTAATTTTAATAAATTATCTCTGGGTTTGCTCAGCTGAGAAGAGGTGGGCTAGCGTAAACAGTATCATGGTCTAAAATGAGCCACGTGTTTCCAGGAGTATTTAATGCGAAAAAAAATCTCTCTTTAAGCAAACAAACAAAACAGGCGATGTGCTGTTCTTTACAAATAAATGAGACAAATTAAATCAGATTGGTGAGAAGGTCGTTTGCCACAGAAAATATTTTGGGAAATTATCACCATGTGTACTTGCAAAGGGAACAGCTGTTAAACACATTTCTTTATACTTATTTCTGTTCTTAAGTTAAATTAAAAAAATAAACAAACGGTGATGAATTACTTCCAGAGGCTTTTTTTTAAAAAGCAGATGTGTCGATTACAGATAAATTGATTTATCTGTCTAATTAAGTCTAATGTTCGGATGAGTGAAACAACAAAACGCACCCTGAGTACCTCCAAAACTTGCTATTACATTTCGTTGCTTGATACTGAGAGTCTGTTCGCATGGTTAATAATAATAATGAGGAATAAACACCATGCAAATGCGGTCTACGGAAATGTCACCCGTTCTCGCAAAAGTACTGAAGACGGAAAATCATTTATGGAAATGACGTAGTTGTGAGACTTCATTGCCTGCTGCTGCTGTGCTCATTAGTAGGAAACCTGTATCCTTAGGCGGGTGGTGTTAGTTACCGCTGCGTTACTGCACACGTCAGCTTAAAAAATAAACCGGAGACCAGGGGAACAGTCAACAATTATCCAAATTAATAACGTGCATTCGCTTTCTGGGGGGTGTTCTTTAATCTCAGCCTTTGATTCACTCGGAAATACGCCCGTGACGGGGCGGGGAAGCATCATTTTCCCCAAGCCGGTGAAGGGCGACGTTGGTCCTGGAGTTTTTTGGGGGGCTGAGGGGTGCCGGGGGGGGCTTC
>NW_009242026.1:0-1651 GCF_000690835.1 Fulmarus glacialis | reverse complement strand
AAGTCCCGGGTCTGTGGCTTCCACGAGGTGGTAGGAGAGCCAGGCGTTGCGCCCCGAGTCCGCGTCTATTGCCACCACCTTCGTGATGAGAGAAGAAGGGGCAGTAGAGGGGGAGATTCGCAACTGGGTAGCGGAGTCCTCCCCGGCCCTGGGGAAATGCACCTGCGGGGCATTGTCATTCTGGTCCACTATAAAAATGTGAACCAGCGTCCTGTTCCTCAGGGCCGGGGAGCCACCATCAGAGACCTCCACGTGGAACTGGAGATAGGTGGTTTGCTCATAGTCAAAGGGGAGTTTGGCAGAGACCTGCCCACTTGTGGGATGTATGGAGAGGTAGCGAGTCGGATCCAGGCCTGGATCTGTCCCACCAGCTCGCAGGATGGAGTAGGAGAGGCGGGAATTCTGCTCCGAGTCAGGGTCGGCAGCAGAGACTGTAACCAGCACGCTGCCCACAGGGTTGTTTTCTGCCACCAGCACTTCGTAGAACGCTTGCTCAAACTGGGGCGCGTTGTCGTTGACATCTGCAAGAGAGATTGGCAAGATAGTGTGGCGGGAGAGCGGGGGACTGCCCAGGTCCGAGGCAGAGATGGTGACATTGTAATAGGCAATGTGCTCCCGGTCCAAACTGGTGCTGGTTAGCAGCGAGTACTGGTGCTCATAGTCCTTTCGCAGCTGGAAGGGAAGATCTGGAGACACGTGACACTGGACTTTGCCCTGCTCACCAGAGTCCCTGTCTCTGACGTGTATCACAGCCACCACTGTGCCCGGGGGTGCGTCCTCACTCAGGGAGCTGGAGAAGGAGGTAAGAATGACCTCGGGGGCGTTGTCGTTCACATCAGTGATTTCCACCACCACGCTGCAGTGCTCCTCCATCGTGGGCGATCCCATGTCCTTGGCCTCTACTTCGATCTCATACACCGTCGCTTCCTCGAAGTCCAGGTCGCCCTGAACGCGAATCTCCCCGGTTTGCTCATCGATGGCAAAGATCTGGCGTAAAGCAGCTGAGTTGTGGCTGCTGAGGGAGTAGCGGATGTCTCCGTTGGGCCCTTCGTCCACATCGGTGGCATTTAACTTCACCACGAGGGTGCCCAGCGGCGAGTTCTCCACCAAGCGGGCTCCGTATGATGGTCTGTCAAAGACCGGGTGGTTGTCATTGGCATCCAGGACATGAATAGTGATGCGTGTCTTGCTGGACTTGGGGGGAGAGCCCCCATCTTCTGCGGTCAGGACCAGGTGGTGGAAAGCTCTGAGTTCCCGGTCCAGGGCCCTCTCCAGCACCAGCTCAGGGAACTTCCCACCATCTGTGCGCGCCTTCACGTTGAGGTTGAAGTTCTCGTTGGCACTCAGGTGATAGGTCTGCAAGGTGTTGGTGCCCACGTCAGGGTCCTGGGCAGGCTGAATGGGGAAGCGGGCACCCAGGGATGCCAGCTCGTAGATGCGCAAGGAAACCTCGTCGCTGGGGAACTCTGGGGGGTTGTCATTGATATCCAGGATCTCCACCTCGATGCGGTAAAACTCCACTGGGTTCTCGATGGCAAGCTTCAGGTGGAGGAAGCAACGGGGGTTCTGCCCGCAGAGCTGCTCCCGGTCTATCCGCTCGCTGACCATTATAACGCCGGTGTTCACATTGACCGAGAAGTACTGGGAATCC
>NW_009242025.1:0-1644 GCF_000690835.1 Fulmarus glacialis | reverse complement strand
GTCAAGCCGGGCGAGACTGAAGGCCGGCGTCAGTCCGGAGCGAGTGGCTTTCGGAAAGGAGTCCACACGGCACGGCTGAGGCTGAGATCAGTTCCCACTCCGCTTGCACCTAGGGGCGTTTCCCCACCCCCCTCCCCGAGGCCGAACCCTTCCCCCTATGAGCTGCCACATCATAGTTAAATTTCCATCCACACACCGCCTTCCCCCTCGCTCGTCCTCGCTACCAAGCCGAGTGCCAGTCTGGGTTGCCACTGCACCTGTCTGCCTCCTCAAAGGCCTCTTCTAGGCGCCTGTCACAGCCGAGTGGGGAAGGGCTGCTGTACAAAGGGCTGCACACGTGGAAGCAACCACAGATTTCCCTTCATCTTTGACAGGGACTCTTCCAGGACAAGGTTAGGCCTCCGAAACTCGGGAATCGAGGGCCATAAAGGAAAGGGGGCCTTCAATCAGCTTCTAAACCCAAATTCGTCCCAGTTTGTTTTCCAGAGGCATTGTCAGGACTTAAGACTGATTCAGGTTTGTTACTGGTTACGCTGACATAGGACTGAGGCATAATCACTCCAGCTGATTTTCAAAAAGAGGATGCAAGGAAATACACCCTCACCCAGTATGAGATGTTATATGGTATTTGCCGAAGGGTGCTCACACGGCGATTTTCCCGCATAGTGACAAAACTAGAGTTTTCATGGCCACAACAGATTATTAAAAAGGGCTCTTAAAAGCCATATCATGCTGCTAATGTTCCTTAATATATTCTGAAAATAATGGCTGTGATCCACAAACTGTTCTCACATAGCCTTTATTCAGCTGTCCTTAGAGGAAAAACATGGGCAAAAGTAGAAATGACAGCATTCCTAACACGGCCTAACCATTCCCTACTAGAACAGGGAATAAAGAAAGAAACAGGACTGGGCAAAGTCAATGTAGACATTGTACTGTACCCTGACAATTGGTTTACTCCTTGGAATATACTAGACAATGAGACTGTGTTTTCTCTGCTCTCACTGGCAGGAGCACAGGGTTTCCTCTCAAATGCACTGTCATTATCACCCTGATTTTAACCAATATACTGGAAATTAATGCTCAAAAGAACACAATTTGGCAGAAACTTCCCAGGCATTAATTAGTAAAAAGGGAGCATGGGAGTGTAAACCTATCAAAACTTATACTTGTATCACAACACTTTATAAAAGACTTGCTTTGTATCTCTATTAACCATCACAGAATTCCCACACTGCTGTTGATCAGAGCTATACAGGTACAAAATGTCACTCCTGAAATCCAAACCTAAAGAAACTGCAAAAAGCCAGGACTCAGCTTAGAACCTGTATCTTACTCATTACACTGCCTTTTACCTACTGTTCAAATTTAAATTAAAAATAATAATCGGGAAGCCTATATATACCTGGATCTTTTCGGGAAGTTTCACTGCAGCAAAGCCATCAGGCTCCGCCGCGATCTGCCGGGAACACAACCCGCTCCGTGCATGCCCCCAATTCCAGGACTGGCTACCGCCTGGGGTTCCGTTGGCCGATTTTTTTTTTGTCCTCTTTTAAGTGGCACAACAAAAGTCCCGTCTGAGCCCAAGTCCGAAATCTCCGTCCTCACAAAACTCCGCGACACAGCCTCCTCCCCAGAGGCAAA
>NW_009242024.1:0-1603 GCF_000690835.1 Fulmarus glacialis | reverse complement strand
TTTCGGAGTAGTGCATACCTTTGGAAAGATTTGGGAAGAGAGGGGTTTAATAAATTCCCAGGGCAAGGGGTTGATTCATCAGGAATTAATAGTTGAGATTTTGCAGGCTTTACGGGGACCAGTAGGAATAGCAGTGGTTCATTTAAAAGGACATCAACGGGGATTGACTCCGCTGAAAAGGGGAAACAACATAGCAGATCAAGAAGCAAAAAGAGCCGCTCTGATGGTTTTTAAGGAAAAGAAAGATAGAAATCATGGGAATGAAACCCATCAAAGGTGTATCAATTTCGGGGATGATTTGCTTGAGCCTCCCTGCTATGACTGTTGGAAGGATTTTGGGAGCGATGCGCTCCATTGTAGCTGTAATAATCCTAAGTATAAGTTTTGTTGTGTGCATGGAGAGAAGTTTTACCTGTACAGTTTTACTGTACAGGAAAAAGACAAGCTAGCTCGAATGGGAGCAAAGGAGATTGAATCAGGAAAATGGGAACTTCCTGATGGGCGAGAAATAATCTCAAAAACTATGGCTATAAGAATTATGCGCAAATATCATGAAAACACCCATTGGGGTGTTCAAGCATTGGTAGATCAATTTGCTATAAAATATGCATGCATTGGGGTATATAATATTGCAAAAAGAATAGTTGGGAACTGCATAATCTGTCAAAAAGTAAACAAACATCAATTACGAGAAAGACCATTAGGAGGACGAGAATTGGCTCATCGACCTTTTGCTAAAATCCAATTAGATTTCACAGAGTTACCGAAAGTAGGGAGATATAAGTATTTATTAGTAATAGTAGATCACCTAACACATTTTGTGGAAGCATTCCCAACTGTTAGAGCTACTGCTCAAACAGTTGCCAAATTATTATTGGAAAATATAATACCTAGATATGGGTCTATAGAAACCATTGATTCGGATAGAGGACCACATTTTACTTCAAAAATCATAAAGGAGGTTGTTCATTCCTTGGGGACTAAATGGGAATATCATACACCTTGGCACCCACAGAGTTCGGGAAAGGTGGAACGGGTAAACGGTGAAATAAAAAAACAACTAACTAAATTGATGATGGAGACCAAAATGTCTTGGGTGAAGTGCCTTCCCCTAGCTTTATTAAACATTAGGATTCAACCCCGTACTGATGTGGGAATCTCCCCTTTCGAAATGTTATATGGAATGCCTTACGATTTGGAGGTTCCCTGAGATCATCCCCAGGTTGAAAGTTTACAACTGAGACAATATATAGTGCAACTTATGTCTATGAAAAAACAATTGCGAGATAAAGGCTTAGTAGTACAGAGGCCTCCATTGGACATTGCAATACATAATATACAACCTGGAGACAGAGTTTTGATTAAAACATGGAAAGAGTCATCATTAACTCCTCGTTGGGAGGGACCTTATCTTGTCTTACTTACTACAGAAACCGCTGTCCGAACAAAAGAAAGAGGATGGACTCACGCAAGTCGGGTGAAAGGACCAGTAACTGAAGATTTAAAGGAAGATGAATGGAAAATAGAGACATCTGAAGGTTTGAAGTTAAAATTAAAAAGGACTTAAGGACTAAAACATATGGGAGGATGTACAGAAAATTGT
>NW_009242023.1:0-1636 GCF_000690835.1 Fulmarus glacialis | reverse complement strand
GTGGGGTTAAACCACGACACTTGTTCAGAGTTGCGACACAAAAATATTTTGGTTTAATCATATACATTCTTAATTGCAGAAAAGGCAGGACTTACTACGGCTTTACTTAAAGCAATTTAAGTGTTATATTAACTGGAATCATCAACATGTTATTTTCAAAAAGCAAAATACAGGTAACATTTCCATACAGGCACAAAAAACCCATTTTCAAATATTAACTTAAATATTGTGGATATGTTGATTTAAAAAATATTTCAGAATACAAGTAGTTCAGAATCAGCAATTTCTTTATTTTCCGTTCAACAACTTCAACTTGAAATCGTGATTCTGCCTTAAGAAACCTGTTTGAAATTACTAAATTAGTAGGTTAAAATGTTGATATTCCAAATTACTCTGTTTATCCACAGAGCTTCTCAAGGAAATTCAAAACAATACAAACACAAACTTGTAATGAATAAATAAATAAAGCTACTTACAGTTTTGGGGTATGCGTACAGAACACGAGACCTAACAGACCAGAGCTACTTCTAAACTAAGGTTAATTAAATTGTTTAAACTAAGAAGCTTGACTTAATAAAAGGGATCTAATTCACATGGTAATTTCAGTTGTAAGCTCCCCACACAAGAGATACTGGAAGACTTTGTAGCTGAACAGAAATATCATTGCTTCATTTTTTGCGGTTCTCTGTGGTTTGCAGAATCAAGAATAATTGTTGACAAAGAACAACTTTAAGTCATTTGCAACTATCAAACAGCAGTGGCAAGATGTAGCCTGTCCTGAGGCTGTATCAGGACAACATAACCCTCTCCTGAGGTCTTCTATGAACAAAATAAACTCCACAATCTCTACATCCTCCAGACCATCAGAAGGACATAGCCCTGAAATCCTGCTCCAGCTCCAGAAATCGCAGGGAGCTAAAGCAATGGCTCCTCAACACCATGCATGAGAGGTGATCCAGAACCAAAGCACCTTCACCATTAACCATCAGTATGCAGGGCATCCCACAAGACTTTCCCAAGAACACTTAGCGATAAACTGATCAAAGGGATTTGGGAACCTGTATTCACAGCAGGCACAGACCAAATTCCTCCTTCACTCCTGTAAACCCCTTTCCACACTGAAATTACTGTTCACATCCACACTGAATCTAGAGCTTCCAGCCTAAACAACAGGTCGTGGGCTAGATCTCAAAGAAAAGGAAATTCAAGGCAGAAGCAGAGTAACCACAGGAACGATACACAGTGGATGCAGACTTTTCATCGTATTTTAAAGATTATATTTTTCCCAGTGGATTATTAGCAATAGATATGCAAGAGATGTGACTCTGTCCCCTTCTTCTTTGAATTTTGCCACACGGTGCAAAGATTTCTTGAGCTACATTCAGAAAGTGTATCTCAAATCCCATGGAGGGTACTGGAGATTAAGCATGGCACAAGGTGCAGAAAACAGAATGCTGTTGAGGATTATACCTTGCAGTGACACGATGCAGGCAGATATCAGTGCCTGAATCTGTCATATCTTCAAGTATGTGCCTTCTGCTCACCCAGGTGTATTTTGTAGATGTGCTCACATAAATCCCTTCACAACAGAGTAGAAAGATTCCTAACTTCATTGTGACTCCGTGAAAATCTTATA
>NW_009242022.1:0-1634 GCF_000690835.1 Fulmarus glacialis | reverse complement strand
CCTCCTCGACTGGTTCCTCTCTGCCGTGTAAGTAACAGCATAATTTTGGTCTGTCTTGCACATAGAAGTAATATCTTCCATAGGGTCACTAAGATCAAAACCCCTAGAGATACTGAAGCACTGCAACACTTTCCAGGCAGTACTTAACTTTTAGATGTCCTGTAGCCTAATAAAATCCTTTCTCATTAATTTAGTTTCTTATACAATGCAAAGTAAGCTGAGGAGTATAGGCTGTGTGGAGTAATTTCACAGTGAACCACTTAACTTTCTGGTAGTAAACTCTGAGAAAAAGGTGAGGCCTGTGCTTCATGAGTAGATCAAGAAACCTTTGCTGATATTTTTGCTCAGTATGGCATGGAAAAAAGGATTTGAAATAAACTTTTCTGGGGAAAGGGAGTGAGGTGTGGAGGGTTTCCAGCTGCCCCAAACAGGCCCAGTAAATAGAGTTCCTGTGGTGGATCTTTCTTTGTCTCTTCTCTTATTGTTCTTTTATTTAAATATCTGGACCTGGAAATCCTATACTCTAAGGAAGTGCTGTAAAGCTAAATGCTCTGTCCAGCCCGGTGTGTACCTAATTTTTTCTACAAAGATGCTGTGGGACTTTCCCAGTGTCAGCTGGTTGGTAGCTCTCAGTCATGTACTCATCCTACTAGTTTATCCCTCCTGGGGGAACTCTTTTGCAGAACTCTTCATAAGACCACTCTAAATCCCACTCGTTGGCCCATAACTGCAAGGAAGTATTGCTAGTTTGGTCCTTTTAAAAACCCTTTGAGCTCACATACAGCATAGGAGAGAATCCAAATTTCTGTTTCACTTCAGTATGTTGAACCACCCCTCCAAATTACTTAAAAGAAAGGTGTGATGCAACAAACAAGACAGAAGACCAGTCCTGGTCTAACTGTGTAATTTGTACTGGCCTGTTTTACCAGCCTATCTGTCTTTCGAGTCTCAATTGCCCACACATGTCCCAGCTGCGTGCATGTTCCAACTCTTTTTCTAAACCAAAGAATATTAGGCAGAAGTGTAGTGACCTCACAGCCACCACAGCTTCCTGGTAAGTTCTAAGTTCATCTTCATTCAGCTTGTGAACTGACAGCTGACAAACAAGTCAGCAACAGGAGCTCTCCTACCTCCGAGTAGCAACTTACTTTCTTGCTCCTGTCCTCACTGTCATCTAAGCTGGCTTTCTGTTTCTCATCCAGTTCAAATACACCTTCCGTTGCTCATAACTCCTACTTACAGTGGTTTTGTAGCAATTTGACTTTCAAGTACAAAATCAATATTCTTGATGACTCTGACTGCGGCTGAGTACCATGAGCTACTATACCACAACAATACTGGATGAATATATCTGTCCAAATTTATATTTCCAAGTAAGTAATAGGTTTTGAAATACATCCTAATACATAATATTGAAATATTTGTGAGAACTGCTATGCTTTCAAGTTTCTAAAGCATGTGCAATATAAGAATGACAAACTTGGTAAAACAGGTTGTTTTACAGCAATACTTGCCATTCTCAAAACTAGTTTCTGCTTTAGACCTGCTGTCAGCATCAACGTAAAAGATGAAGAAACACTCTTGTCACTATGTTTCGTGGTGCTCAGGACAATGGGGAGATCATAGAGAGGAAA
>NW_009242021.1:0-1621 GCF_000690835.1 Fulmarus glacialis | reverse complement strand
TTAAAAGCCAGTAGCTGCAAACAGGTGAAAAATCATAGATTCAGCTGCACACGTGCAAAAAGAAAAAACCACCCCCGAAAAAGTAGTGCTCCCAATGCAACATCAGAGCTACAATAATAGAGAAAATATAACTTGGCTTACCAGTCTCCCCTAGTGAATCAAATTAGCACTATGCCCTCCTCCAATACTTTTCTTTGAAGGCTGTGCTAGAGGCTAAGCTATGTCAAAGTGAAATAGATGTCTTCACCGGGCTATGACCTCTGATCCGCTGGGTCTACAGTGTATGTGGTACTGACGACCTACAGTCATAGGTACAATCCTAGATTATGTCCTTAAAGTGCTGAAGATGGCTATCCCAAGCATCTCTCCATGCCATGTCTGCTTCCCAGGGGACAGAAGAGTTTACATCTGCACAGTCTATCCTGTGCCTCACAGATGTAGCAGAGGGACTGATGATTAAATGGTCCAAGGAAATAGTGTGGCAACTTGGCCACTGGCAAGCAGTCTAATGTTAAAGCAAACATTGCTTCTGCCTCGACTGTGCATAAAGGCTCACACTTTTTTCACTGAGGTCAATCATTTGACATGTTTTATACTGGCATTTTATTAAAGCAGAATGAAAATGCATACCCACTTCTCTCCATTAGCAAGCATAGAATAGATACTCAGAAATTATACTTAAGTGTGACCTGATACTAAATATATATTCTTGATACTCAAAATTTAGCATAATTCAATCTTGAAAAGGCAAAATCCACTTCTCTCTCTGCAGATGCAGTACAGCTATGGTGAAAAGTTAACTTTTAGTCTCGCTCTGGGCTGGGATGCACTTCCCACAGCTACTATTCAAGCAAAGGTGGGCAACTGCAGGCATCTACATCGTATTTTATGGTTATTTATTCTCAATAGACCCTCTTCAGTCTCACCAACCAGGAAAGACTTCTACCATAAGAGACTGATGAAGAGATTTCCTCTACTGAACTTAGAAGATCACTACAGTTAATTCCCTTGCTCACAGTCCCTCAGTGCCATTCTTAAGTAGTTGAGGAAGACCTCGCTCTGTTAAACATGCAGGGGAATTTCATGTCAACTTCGACAGATGTTTACGCTGTGCACCACCTTGTAGGACCAGACCTGTTACGTGAGATTTATTGCAATCTTTGACTCTCCATAACATGTCCGTGAGAATGAAATGCCAATAATGCAATAAAAAATAATACCCAATCTGCCTGTGATAATGTACATAATGATTATGCCATATTAGATACGCATAATTTTAGCTGCTATTGCACTGAGAAGGCTTGCATCGATTTTTGTGGGTTAATGTAAAGAATATTCTTAAAAGGCTTTTAGTGACATGTCTGAACCTGTGCTGTCAACTCCTGTTCTCCACTTCAGTGGCAACGGTGTCAATTCTAGCCTCAGTAGAGGGTGAGGCAAAATTTTCAATAGAAATCATCTGCCAGAAGACAGAAGTAAAGGGAACAATTAATGGAGCCAGACCGAACTCTCAAACAAACCCTTTAAAGCTCTTCAGTTATTTTCAGCAGCTATGAATACAGTCTTGCTGAACTCTTCACTTGCACATCCTACAGACCCGCTGAGGGTTTCACAAGAGATT
>NW_009242020.1:0-1627 GCF_000690835.1 Fulmarus glacialis | reverse complement strand
CAGCGCCCGCTTCGCCGCCATCCTCTTCGCACAACAGGTTTTGGGTTGGGATTCCCATTTTTCCCTCTGATTTTTGCTGCTCTCCCTCTCTCGCTCCCGCCCTCCCCCGAATATTTCCTGGCCCGTTACTCTGATAGAGAAATAAAAGCGGAGCGGGCGGCCCCGCACCGCACCCGGCCGCGGGGCACCCGGGGCAGGATCCGTCCCCGTCCCCGCAGCCCTACAAATACTGTTTTCTCCCTGCTGATATCGGTTGATTTGCAAGTGAGAGCTGCTCTCCACCGGGAAGGCGCTTAGGTCTCTTTAAGCGCAAACCAAATAACATTTAAATGCCTTTTTACTGCCGAGGCATTATTTATTTAAGTGGCCGTCGGAAATCACAGCAACGCGGGTCCCCGTTCCTCCCGGAATATTGTCCTTGCCGTTTTATTAGAGCGACTGGTTTAAAAGAGGCTCTTTTCGAATAAAAGAGCGCGTTTCACCCCATTATCCATATCTAGGGAGTCCCAGGCCTTTACTACATTAAAAAAGCTTCAAAAGGACAATTCGCCATCCACAGATATTATATTTGTGAAATGTCCTTTTGTCGAAGCTTTTAACACCTTCTTATAACGAATCATTTGTTCTTTTCTTTTTAATTTTGATAGACAATTAGCCATCAAATATACACCAGTTGACTGTAACCGAGCATTAAACTAGCCTTTATTTAACGCTAATTTAGCATAGCTGCTTTGTTTAACTTTGCCATACAAGAACCAGGTTTTGTAGCAAAAAATAGGTGTAATTTTATGTGAGGCTTCATTTCTTTTGGCCCTCTACACAGCAAGCCCTCTCCTCTTTGTAACCCATTCTGCTGGGCAGAAACACCATTTCGGAGTGCCTAGCACCTGGAGTCTGGAAAAAATTAGCATTGATATAGATTTAGTTGAAATGTAATCTCTTAAATCTGTCCAAGATTCGGGGAGATAATTACACTTTCACTGAATTGCCAGGGGTCAGCGTCTCTGTGGACCTGAGGAGTTGATTTACTAACAATAGTGTTACATAAAAAATGGTGTTTGAGATTATAATGTTAATAGATGCAGTCACTGGGGAAAGCAGGCAGGCTACAACTAATTCGATGGAACTTGGTTTTTGCGTTACAAGGATTCAAATCACTTGCAGCATTTAATTTAGAGGAATGAGTTTGGCAGTAATTACAGCAAATGGAAAGGTCGCCTTACAATATTAGTTATTTTTTCCCAAGTTGGGACTCGGGGTTTTGGGGGGAGGGTCCTTTTTCTCTGCCCCCGGCGATGGCCGGGAGAGCCGCGTTGCTGCAGCCCTGCACTTTGCCGCTCCTCACCTCGGACCCAGCAGAAATCCGCTCAGACAAAAGAAACGGGGCTGAAAAATATTTGTATAAGCGCGGAGTTGCCCCTCGAGTGGGACCCGACAGTTTTCAGGGAGAGTCAGGATTTCTTTCTGCTCCCGGGGGATGCTCGCCGGGCCGGGCCGGGGGGGGGATGCTCGCCGGGCCGGGTCAGCTCAGCATCTCCTTGGGCAAAGCGCGCCACGTCCCGCGTGAAAATGCTCGGCAGTTTCGTTGGCATTTTGGGGGGTCGCGACAGGAGCGGGCTGGGGCGGG
>NW_009242019.1:0-1620 GCF_000690835.1 Fulmarus glacialis | reverse complement strand
AATCTGGAACCACAATGTAGCTAGCAGTTTGCAGGACGTAAAAAGAGACAGAAATCAGTTCTCTCTGTCATAACCTCATTGAGAGCTAAGAGGCGTCTGTGTTTTCTATTCTGTTTTGATGGGTTTTCATGCTGTGGCTGTCGTGCTAGCTGAGTGCCGTTGGTAGTACACAAAGCACTGTAAGTAGCTGTTTGTCCTGCCTTAGAGGAAATCTCTCCTGATGGGCACAGGCAGATCAGAGCCAACTTCATTTGCACCAAAACATTGGGGCCGGAGTTGGAGGGGGCTGTGGCTCCGAGGCCCTCCCATCCGCCGCTTCCCCCGAAAAGACAACTTCCTCCCCTCGCCTGGCTGGCTGGCTGGCTGGCTGCAAGCCAGGCTCAGCCTGAAAGTAGTCCAGCCATGGTGGTGCAGCTCCGCGTTGCTAGGCCAAATATGTAGGCTAATATGCTGCATTTTCTTTGTTATTGCCATGTTACTTCTGTAGTAGAGGTCTAATTTGCTCTTCATTCTCCTCTGTCTCTCTCATTAGCTGGTGTTACTCCCTTACTGCTTATTGGGGGCTAATTCTCTGTTCCGCTTAATAATGGAGGTTTTCAAAAGGAGAAACCATCTCGGACATGCCTCTCCCTTCTCTTCTTTTTCAGAGCCTGTCCCTCAGCCAATCCTCAGTGCTGAATGCGTGAATAAAACTGCATCTGTCAAGTGTGAAGTGAAGCAGAAGACTAAAGACGAAACATTTATAATAGAACTGACTCAAGATAAAAGCAAAAAAATCCAAAAGAATGCAACAAGTTTGGAATTGCACACGCGGTATTCTGGGACATTCAGATGTGTTGTTAAGAACCAAGTCAGCGAAAAAACAGCTGAAAAAGTAATTAAGTGCTCAGGTAAAAAATCTGTTTTTGCCAGAATCTGCTAGGGTGGACCCACAAAGCCTGACGCAGTTGCACGTATCTGTAGGACTGGTCCCGGTGCCCGGAGCATCCATGGTTCCCAGTACTGTGAGCTTAATGCCGCTGCAGTTATTGGGAGCCGATGCTGCTGTGGTAGCCGCGATGCGAGTCGTGCTTTCTGCTTGGCATTCCCCAGCCTTGTTGCATCTCCACCCTCCCCACCCTGCTGCTGCCTGCCCCACTGCTACCCTTATGGCATCCCTGCTCTAACAGCAGGGAGGCCAAGCTGGGGGCGGTGGGATGTGAGGTGGGCCATGCTCCTCCTCTTCTCCTGCGGCCAGCGGTGTTTTCACCCATGCTCCGTGAGGCCTGGGGGTCACTGGAAGAAGGGGAGAAGTTTTTCTGGAGCCAAGAGCCTTGTGGGTAGCAGAGAGGTCCCTGGGGCACACTGCAATGCTGCTTCCACTAGAGATGAAGTCTCCTGGGGGAAACTGCAGCCTGCCAGCGAGATCAGGCTGGCTGAGGGGTGAATGAATGAGAGAGAGATTCATCCCGTCATTTTCTCCCTCCCTTCCACCACTGCTGACTCTTCTTCCAAAAGCTGCGAGAGGTATCCTGATAGACTTTTTGGTGTCAGCATCCTGACAGACTCAACCATCACTAGTGTTAGACCAATGAAGTAAAGGAGAAAGTGGGGAGGTGGGCCTGAAAGTGTTTTAATTGC
>NW_009242018.1:0-1617 GCF_000690835.1 Fulmarus glacialis | reverse complement strand
GTATTTGGCTGCTTGCCAGGTTAAACCACCACACATTGTCAGTCATTTACATGGCCTCTCCACTAGCAACACTGCAAGGAAGGATATTTTCTGCATTGAAAAAGTATCCTTTCCACAGGATCACACTATAAAAGAAGAAATGGCTGCAGCAAAATCTTGCCTCTCACCCAAAACTGAAAGCCGTCTGAGGGGCAGAGCCACATGGCTGCATTCATAGACCCAACCCAACTCTTTGGATCCTGCAGACAACATTCCCCTCTGCTTAGATCCCAAGCCCAACTCTCTCAGCCACAAACCAAGATTCCCATTACTCAAAATCCATCAGGAAACCAACAATCTGGCCAGAGTTTGGGATGACACGGTCCAGTCGACATTGCTAGCCACATCCATGCATATGTGCCATCTCTCCCTGCAGCCACATGGTTGTGGTTACTGTTCTCCCAAGCCACATGCACCTGTACCTGAGACATCAGCCAGAACAGTTTGGCATCCTTCACATGACTAATGCTCCCACAGGCCAGAGCTGTATAGTCCTGGCTGCGAATGCATGGAAAAACACACAGGAAGGTGATTTGGATTGTCCCAGGACAGTCCATCTGTGCCTTTGGGATGCATATGGCAGGAGCCTGCAGTCTATGCCCATTACGTCCCTGTGTATTTACTGCCATCCCCCACCTCCCAGCTTGACTTATGCACATCGATCAGCCTATGTAAAGCCCATTTTTCAGGAAGGTTTGGGCATGCAGTGCAAAATTGTCTTGCTGTGAGGGAATCCTTGGAGAGAGGTGTGCGAGCTGCAGGTTTTTTCTGCACACTTTCACCAGAGGAGAGAATTGGCTTTCCCTGGGAAGGTCAGTCCAGCTATCCACTGTCACCAAGACGTGACAGTCACAGGCAGGCTCGCATTGCTTGACAATACACCATTTTGCAAGGCTTCCTCAGGGACACTCCCTGCAGCCTGGCAATCCTAAAATAAAGTACCCATTGCCTGCCAGGTGTTATCCAGCTCCTCTGTGGAGATATCTGCAAGAGCTCTTCTAACAATTTATCAGCCTGAGCCTGACATTTTGGAAAGAGCAGGAAAAAATCCTGAAAATTAACATTGCCAGAGGTAAAAGCATGTATTGGTTTAGGGGCTATAAAGAAAACAACCTTTAAAGAAGGTTGGTTGAGGACCTACTGGGCACCTTCATGGTTCTCCAGTGAGTCACATTCTGGTTCTTCTTAGGATCCCAGGAGTTACAATATGAATCTGATGGTTATGAGGAGTGAACAACAGAAAACAGGTCTCCATAAACGACTGTTACATGTACAAGCATTTGGCTTACTCTGAGCCTATTTTTGCCCCAAACATGGTCAACTCTCCCCCTCCTTCCTACTCTTCTAAGAGGATGCCAGACCATCTTTCAGGATTAGTTACCATGAGGGCCATCCCAAAAGGCTTGTGGAATACCAAAGACTCATCATCACTCAGACCCCCATTTTATTTAGAAAAAAGAAATCCTATCTGTACCTGGTTGGTCTGCTTCTTGCCAAGAAGTTCTGCTAGGAAGCAGAGAGTTCAGTAGTACATGTATTTCTGGATTGATAAGCTCCGCGACCATGAGAGATTGGTTC
>NW_009242017.1:0-1603 GCF_000690835.1 Fulmarus glacialis | reverse complement strand
CCCCCTCATCCTTACCCACAAGCACTTGAGTTACTCCAGCCCAATACAGGAAAGACTCAATCAAAATCCAATGGTCTTTATTTTGTACCTGCAGTACTATTAATATAGGACTTTTTTGTAGACTAATAGTGATATCCATGAATATGATTCAGTGATATGTGGCTTATTTCATGGGCACATACAAGTCTTTAGTTCACATTTGTTTTATGGAAGTTGAGTATTTTCTGAAATCTTGAATACCTCCTGGATACGTATGAAACTAACTATTAAAATGTTTCAAAGTCCAAAATCTTAACATATTCTGTAAATTCATTACTCTGCCTTAAGGCCTCACTTAAATATAAAATATGTAGTACTGTAAACAGCAGTACTGTATACACTTGTTTAGGAAAAGAAAGGTTTCTGGTCCTGTCAGCATCAGGCAAACACAGCAGTCTTACTCCTTGCCCTTTCTAAGCTCTTTAATGACATTTAAAAATGCAGGAATCAGTGCCTTGTCAAAAACTTAGGTCAATATTTATGACCCAAGTTTGTAGCTATTTGTCCTTTTTCTCTAAGCTAATTATGAGTAATTATCTTCCTTAAATGCTTTTTTAAAAACACGAAGCCTTTACAAAATCTATCAGATCTGAGTTAATGTAAAAAACAATTCTATATAAAAGAATGTTAAAGTATTAAGCTATTCTACTTAGAATTTAGAAGTAAAGCTATATAGTTCTTTCTCTATAATGTAAATTCTCTGCAGTCTTTCTATTAGTCTAGTGATAATTTTAAAATGTAAAGGGTTGTCTTAGCTCTCAGCTAGAACTCTACTGAGAATGAAAATGTGCAACAAGTACAACTCCAGCAGTTTCACCCACCTTCTTAATGTGGCCCTCATGACTGCGTATCTGGTTCTGGGAGATACTGGTACCACTCTTACTAATGTATGCGTGTCACAAACGTAAAAGACTGCTTTCCTTCAAAAGGAAGGGAAAGCATTCACCATGACCTAAAAAAAAAGCCTTATCTGTAAGGAGTTTATATTGAGTTCATGCTTGCACTGAATGGTCAAGTGATGGAGAATGTTACCAGTAAATTCATCTGCTTCTTCATAAACTCAAAAATTACATTACTTTGGATAAATCTGCACAGTTAAGGTTCACATAGAGAAAGTAATAATGCATTGCAATACATCTCTCTTGCTTCCAGTGATTTAGGTGTTCATAAGTAGCATTCATGTTCTCTTGTTCATTTTACAAAAAATGCAGGATGCTAAGTCAAACACTATGAAGAACATGCAAGAGCAATACCTCTTTTCCTCAAATGATTGTCTGTTTTAGGGACATGGTGTGATTTTTCCATTGAAATAGATTACAAAAGGCTTGTCATTTTCTAATCACTATGAAGTCATTATCAAAAATATCCATTTAGAGGAAATGGGCTATAGTCATGTCACTGGTTGAAATTTTATGCCGTATGTGAAACATGACATTACAGTATGTGATTCTCTTCTCATCTGTGTGTAGGCTGTAATGATGAAAATGATATAAAATATTTTATATAAAAAATACACATAAAATATATAATGTATAACATATCCAACCTGTATATATGTATATAT
>NW_009242016.1:0-1618 GCF_000690835.1 Fulmarus glacialis | reverse complement strand
CCCCCGCCCTTTCAGCAGGGATGCTGCACTTAAAAAGTTTAAATTTTGTTTATTTCCGTGTCTTATTGGAAATAAGAAATCATGGGCATTCTTTTCCTCTTCCCTTCCCCCCAAATCCAAGCTCCCATAGGCTTTTTTGTGTTTGAAGAGATTTTTATTTTAACTCAAAAAAGCATAACCGAGTATGGCTGATGTCTTGGGGGAAATGAAAGTTCTTTCATAAGTTAAGGCAAAGAGGTTATTTTGTCTATTCAAAGGAATAAGGTGGTGTACTGATTAAGAGTAGCAAAGTAACAAGTGTAAATGTGAAGGCTGCACTTCCACCCAGAAAGAATGTGTAAGAATATCCAAACACTGAGATTAAAAAATATATCTTCTTTAGCTGCATGGCAAACCACAGCATGCAATAGAAAAAAAGTAGCAACATTGTGGGTGAAGTTAATCTCTTACATGATTCTGTTGGCTTCAGTCACATTACAGCAGGATAAATTCATCTGTCTATTTGGCAATCGCTAATGTCAATTCACCTTGATTTCTCTTTAAGATTTACCTAGGAAATAAAGTCAGATAGTTTTTGTTGCATACAAGATATATAATAAATTAATACTTAAGCTGCATGGAAAGCATTGCTGTAAATCAGACACCTTTTTTTTTAAATAAAAAAATTATTTAGAAGAAAATATAATGCAGTAAAGACACTTCACAGGCTGCTTGCTTAGACATA
This sequence comes from Fulmarus glacialis, assembly GCF_000690835.1. Lineage (NCBI taxonomy): Eukaryota > Metazoa > Chordata > Aves > Procellariiformes > Procellariidae > Fulmarus > Fulmarus glacialis. The sequence goes on along the minus strand of NW_009242016.1, from coordinate 894 downwards.
ACAGAAGTCTAACTGCACCTCACAGGTCCCAGCTCCCAGTCTTGGCAACTATTCCACCAAATTCAGCAGAACTTTCCCTGTTTACATTAGTCAGAGACCTCATCTCTCTCTTCACTTGTTTCTTCTCTTATTTTCATGAGAAGACATTTTCTGCTACCTTCCATTGAAAGCAAGTGAAGAAGCACTATTTTGCCAGTAATGAATTTTACAGTAAGAAGAAATTTCAGCTGCAATTGATTAACAGAAGGAATGAATCAGAGTTGATGTGCAACATTTTAAAATGTAACAGTGGTTGTGAACATACATAATCACAACTATAAAAACAGATCCAGTGTCTTCTACTGAGGCTTGAAACTTACTAAAAGGTATGAAAGAAGTCCTTTCACCAGTTCCTTTCATACACATTCTCCCAATCATGTAACCGGGACACATCACCACTCCATTTGTATACAAGCTAAATGCAGTTCCATTCTTCACTGCTCATGCTCCCAACAGCAAAAGAAAATCCGTACCACAAAACAAAACATACCCCCATGAAAAAAAGAACAAAAAAAGAAGAAGAAAAAGAAAAAGAAAGCAGCTTCCACGTGTGGTTTGTTTGATTTAAGCCTACCAATACGCTGTCTTGAAACTGAAGCTCAATTATTTTTGAAGCTTCTGCTCTCTCAGTCTTTTAATAATCTCATAATTTATTGTATGTTCTCCAACCCTGGAATGATTATCACTTGCTTTATTTCTCACTTCTGACACATATGGACAACTGAGAGGAACTCAGTAGAAGTGACAGAGGCACCCTAAATGTACTCCAAGTGTCACACTTCTCAGCGTCGCTTCATGTGAGGACTAGGGCCCTGGGCATGGATCAATTATAATCATAGAATCATAGAATCATAG
>NW_009242015.1:0-1608 GCF_000690835.1 Fulmarus glacialis | reverse complement strand
ATTCTATGATTCTATGATTCTATACTATTTATGCCAGGGGATCCCTGCTATTGCTAAAATTGGGTTATTTTCACAGGTACCTTCTTGCGTTTTGATTTATGTCTACTTTAGCGTGTGTTCTTGCCTCATGTACTGTACCTGATTCAAATCTGTTAAGAAAATAGAGTTTATGTATAAAAGATCCCTAAAAGATTAGGAGCTTCACATTATGTCAGGTGCTTATCAAGTATGCTGGATCTGACTCTTGCTGTAGAGCATCCTTTTGGGACATGAACAAAATTCTGTCTTCCCTCTCTACCGTGCTATTTGCCACATGCATGTAACTTCCGTGAGGTGGCCTGCTGAGGAATCTCCAGCCTAGGAGATCAGTAGTCTGCTCATAATTAGACCAAGCTTTTAATCTTTTAATCAGTATAGCTGGAATGATCTTACTGAGTTCCCGGTTGCTGCCAGCATGGCTCAGGGTCACTGGAGAAACGCGAGCTCTGTGTAGATTGGGCATTCGTGAGTCACACAGTAGCGGGACGGCCCATGCGGGCATGGGGCGGTCTGCTGGTTACAGACAAATGTTCACGGAACTGAGCTTCTGAAATCCTGAAGGAATTGCTGCAAACATCTGGATTCTGAACCTTTCAAAGACTTGTAAGTTGGCTGTCTCTTTACAGTGAGATATCTACCGTATGAGTGATATTTTTCTACCTAATTTCAACATTCTGCTTAAAGTAGTGAGAGCTTTACAAGGCAAAGCATGCCCTAAACGATGTATTTTTCCCTAACCTAGTGGCTGAAAGGGACTTCGATGCTTGTCCATACCAGCATTTCATGCGTATTGTTACACTGTAATTTTTATTAAGTTTTTTGAAGGGCATAAGAAGCTATACAGGTTTCATACTGAAACTCACTAATTTCTGCAACGTGATTTCCATTTCCCCCTTATTTACTTTCAGAACAGCCAGAGCTGTTGCGTGACCTTTTCTCCAAGATGTAATCTGAAGCAGACATTCAACATGGAAGAAGGTTTTGGTCAAATGGAAGTTTCAGGACTGAAGGCAGGATATTACACTGAGAGGTACCGGGTAACTTTCACAACGGGAACCGGCCTTTCTGCTCTGTAACTTCTCAGCAGCAGCTTCCCTAATTCCGTTCTTCACTCCAGTAAGCCTACACCGTGCACCCCTGCACCAGAGGGTAACTGACCTAATCCCTATAACCAAGATACCGATTGAAACCCCTGTATTATTTTCCAGTAGATCCACTTTTTAAAGAAATAAAAGTGACCAAGTACTGCAGTGGTACAAGGGAAGTCTCTAATAATAATGCACATTTCCAGTAAGTATCCGCCTTTAAACTTTTTGGATTGACACAGGGCACTGCACTTTTAGTTGATCGATGTTCCATGTGCCGTCAGTCGGTTGTTTTTAGATGCAGCCTGATGGTTTTAAAGGCTTGGCTCTGAAACACTTGCCTGAGATCTGTGAGAATAATAGAAAAGCAGATACTGGAAAACGAAATGTGGTTTGGGACCTACGCCGAATCCACTGGTATTCTTGGCCAAGACACGACTACAAGAGCGGGCCCATGCTAACGCTTAACCCCCCGCAGCTGCCC
>NW_009242014.1:0-1615 GCF_000690835.1 Fulmarus glacialis | reverse complement strand
GGGTCCGGCGGCAGTAACCTTTCTGGTCCTTCCGAACCGATGGTAGCTTCACACAGGCATATTCCACTACTTAGGTGGACTTACAGTCTTGAAATAAAACGGTGGGGCAGAGACGGAAAGCGAGGGAAAGGGCAGGTTACCCGCCAGCGCACGGGAAGGAGGGCAGCACGGTCCGCACCCCGGGGAGGCAGCCCGGGCCCTGCAGCAGAGGCATTCCCCGGCAGCCTGCTCTCCCCGCTCCCGCAACACCCGGGGCTAGCAAAACCAACCTGCAGCAACACTTCCTTAAAACATGCAAACAAATTAGCTTCATTACAGAAGGAAGAGCGAGGCACAAGCCCTAGCTCTCTAGTTTTCCAACAAGTCACCCCAAAGCAAAATGATGGAGAGTGATCTCAGCCCCTTCCTTTCCCGGCATATGATTGAACATCACCAAAATCCTGAGCCAGGAGCAAACCTGGGAAGGGCAGCGCAACCACGGTTTGCAATTTAGACTCTATCAAGCCTCTACCTGCTATGATTATCCTTTTAAACTAATAACCCCCATGTTATTGTTTATCAATGTCTATATCTGTTGCCAGATTTCCCTGTGGTCCCTCTTGGTGACTCTGGTGATCCTGTTCATCCTGACCGGGACCATGCTGGGTCCAGATCTGATGGCACATATTCCTGCATCTGTCTACGCCATTGCAGTGCTGATGCCTCTAGCGGGGTATGCCTTGGGATATGGCTTAGCCACAGTCTTTAAAATGCCCCCACACTGCAGGAGAACAGTGTCTTTGGAAACAGGGTGCCAAAATGTCCAGCTCTGCACCGCCATCCTAAAACTCACCTTCCCCCCGGAGCTCATAGGGAGCATGTACATGTTTCCCTTGCTGTACGCGCTTTTTCAGTCGGCAGAAGCAGGACTCTTTGTGCTGGTATACAAGATGTATGGGAGAGATGGCTACAAACAAGATACGCTCGGTGAAGATGAAGACACAGATATTTCCTACAAGAAACTGAAGGAAGAGGAGGTGGCCGATACTTCATATGGCACAGTGACCACAGAGGAGCACAACTCCATTCAGATGGAGCCGACGCAGACGGCGCTTTAGGCGAGATAAGGAGGCAACACCCGGGGACATGTGATGTGTGTTGTGCTTGCCACCAGGCTGGGGCCATGCTCGCCGCTGCGCAAGTGGAGCTGCCCGGCCTCCATCATTTCTCCAGCTGCTCCCATTGTACAAGGTGATGTGTGTTTATTACCATGACAGTTGTATTTCCTCAAAAATACTTATGAAAAAAATTTTAAAAACAAAAGAAAAAGTATCACTGCGACGCAAATAACCATACATCTTCAGGCAAGGAGGCTCCTGCCCACCTGAGTGCAGAAGGAATGGGTACAAGGAAGGACACCAGCGTTCTGCAGAGGCGAAGCCAACGCGGCACTGTGCCAGTGCGGTCGAGCGGGCAAACCACCTTGCGCGCGTGTATGTCCGTGCCCTCCACCCGCTGTAACAGCATTGTGCTCGTTGTTCTCACCGCAAATACATGGCGAAGCTGAACCAAACCCGTGTTCACCGCTGATTAATCCTGCGAGGGCAGGTTGACCAGGGGAGCTGTGCTGGGGGGG
>NW_009242013.1:0-1612 GCF_000690835.1 Fulmarus glacialis | reverse complement strand
GTCGCCGCTGGCCGGACGAGAGTCCCGCCCTGTCGCGCTGCAAAGCGGCGGCAGGTGGCAAAGCTGCTCACGCCCATATGCACCGAGAACTTTGCGATGGGTTAAAGATGGGTTCTTGCTCCCTAAACTCCTCCTCCCGCCACCCCTTATTCCTATATCATACGTTCAGTCTTTGCCACATCAGGTTCAGAAATCGTGTGTTTCCCAACCTGAAACCTTCCCCTGGTCTGCCATCTTCACCGAGGAGTAAGTTCTCTCCCCCCTGCGAGTAAGGCTGGCTGTAAATCAATGCGAGGAAGGTTTAATTATAACGATGCTGAGCCTACAGCTACAGAGAAGCTTTTATATTAGAAACCACTAGTTTCAGGAGTTTGTAACTGCCGCAGGAAAAATCATTTAAAGTTAAAATTTACAGAACAGGAACTCCATCCTAAAAAGCATTTCTTCAATTAGTTTTGCATTTCAAATTCTTTTGTGCTCATGTACAATCAATAATCCTGAACTGAAGGAAGTTGCATTTTTTTAAGTTGCCCTTTTTTTTTTTGATTGCCTTTTTTTTTTTTAATTAGAATTCATATTTGTCCTGTGTGGTAATGTTCTAAAATCTAACACTTCTTCTTATGCATGGCAGAATTATAATTGCTACTCTCCTGACAAAATATGAAAAAGACACATGCAGGTGTTCATTTGAAAACTATTAATATGTATTTTTGTGGTCTTTCTATTCTCTTTGCCAGAATATCAATACTAAGCAAGAATGCATTGCAAAAATGTCTCTCCTACAGGATCTTTACAAAAACATGTATTTTCTTCCAATCAGTGTTCGTCTACTCATTAGACTGTTTTGATTAACTTCATGCACAACTTCTACTTCCTTAATCACAAAATTGCTCTTGCCATCCGTTTTCCCTTTCCTTCACAGATCTGCAATCATTTTAAACCTCATAAATTTCTTTCTAAACTTCTTAATTTCTTATTAATGGAAATGTACACCTATGTCAACTCTTTAACATGTTGATGCATTTTTTTCCATTCTCCATCTTAAAAGTCACCCTTCCTTCCTGGACACACAGCACTCCTAAAATCAACATTCACCCTCTAACCATGTACATCTAAGCTTCTGTTGGGCAAAACTCCCAGTCTGTGTTTTTCCAAGCCAACAGCACTTTCCTAGATAATCCTGATAATCATCCGTCATCCCTTCATTTCTTCTTTCCTATCCTAATAACTTTTGGTTTCACCAACCAATTTCAGACAAGATAATAAGTTGTTAAAAATATTGTAAATACTAGGTAAGAGCCGAAGTAGTACTTCCGTTGAAGGAAACTTAAGTTTGAACTCATACATTTATGAAGTTCTGATTCTCCTGCTATTTATCCAGACATACAAGACTATTTCCAAACAGACACCTTAGATGCTACCACTTGCCCAGCTGTAGCAGTCTGTGACATTCCCATACTGCAATAGGACTGTATTTCACAATTGCTAGTTCCCTCTACTCTCTTAAAATTAAACACAGCTTCTGTGACCAATCTCACTATAATTTCACAGAATCATAGAATTGCTGTTTGGAAGGGCCCTCATGAGGTTGTCCAGTCCAACCTCACGCTCA
>NW_009242012.1:0-1604 GCF_000690835.1 Fulmarus glacialis | reverse complement strand
AAAATAACAATAGTATTTAGTTTATTTATTATTTGAAAAGGAGAATAACTAGTATATTTAATTACAAGTATAGAAATAAATAATTATATGTTGCAAATCACTGTGAAAATATGGCCCAATACAAGAGGATATTTTAAAAGAGAGGTTTTACATACATAAGGGAACGCAACAGGAAACAGACTAATGGGTTTGGATGAAAGAAGAAATTCTGGTGCTAGCTAGAAACATAATAGCATATCTTTTGTGTTTTAACACTAAAAATTTTAGGAAAAAACATTAATTTTAATAAAAACATGTTATGAACACTGTGCTGTATCTAGGCATAGTGCCATATCTAGGCTGAAAGGAGCCGAAAATAAACATTTACAGTGGTATTTAGAACACCTAATTTTAGGTGACTAACTAAGTTCTAGATTAAGAAGCTAGTCACACATGCTGCCTATAGCAAAGTAAAGAGACATGGTACTGCAGAGGAAAATCCTAACTTAGTTCTGTATTGCCGTCTCTCACAGTCTCTCTTTCTCTCTCTTTCTATTGAATATAATGGGAACATAAAGATTGCGCTTCTAATTTCATCACTTCAGTAACTAAAATTATATGGAAGAGAATAAATCCTTGAGGTTAAATGTTGTCTCAAAAACAGCATTGAAAGGCTCTTGTTTTCATTCTTCTGAGCAACAGAAGATTGTTTCTTGTAAGATTTATTCTCATTAATACAAATAATAATGTCTTTTCCACTTTGCTCCATTTAAAAAGAGAAATGCAGAATAAAACAAGTAAAAATTTTGTAAAACCAGTGTAGACATTCATGGTTGTAATGACATGTGGAAGCAGTCTATTCAAGGAAAAATGTGGCCTGCATATTCACAGAACAGAAAAGTCAAAATATTCTTATGAATGACACGAGACTACAGCAGAGGTTGAACAGTGAGTTAAGTGATTAATACTGAAGTCTCAAAGAAATCTATTTCATTGCTGAGGTCCAACAAAGAAGGATTGGAGATATATAAAGAAAAAACAATTTTTTTGCAAATATGATAAGGTTCTTAAGGTTTGCAGTGAGAGGAAATAAATACTAGACTGTATTTAAGTGCCAGAAACAATTTCTAAATAGTAAGATGTGTTCAATGAAGACATATTGTGACATTAAAGTTCTTTGTTATCCAGATATGAAGTAAGGGATCTCAATATTGTATATGATATTAGTGGAGAAGCAATTGCATAGGTAGTGCCATGGAGTTAAGAAAAGGGAGAATGGAGCATGGGCAAGGAGATCTCATATTACATTTCTACTCAAGACTTTTTGCTATTCTTTTCTGGTTGTTTCTTATCTGTAAAATGTCAATGTTTTTTTCTGCACTTGTCAGTATAGGCAAGAAGTAGTATATGACAATGAAGTGTTCTTAAATTTAATTTCCTCTTAACTCTGGAGGGATTGGTACTTAAAATAGAAAAAATAATTTAGACATGGACTTGTAAAATTTTACATTTAATATATGACTGTTTAGTATTACTGAAGTTCAAGGAGTTGATCACCACTTCCTTAACTTTTTAAACAAATTAAAACATGAAATTAGATAATAGAATCATAGAATCATAGAATC
>NW_009242011.1:0-1604 GCF_000690835.1 Fulmarus glacialis | reverse complement strand
CACAGGGAGGCGACGGGGAAGGAGGGTGGCGTGGGCTCGCCAGTTCTGGCGAAAGCTGGAAAGTGGATGTGCGCTGGTGCGTTTGACATTAATGTAAATGTCAAACGTGCGGCGGGCTGTGAGATCGCTCTCCCTTACCCGAAGTGCGGGAAGAGTCAAACGTGAAAGGTTTGTGGGGATTTCTCTGACACTTGTGCGGTTCTAGAGAAGTGCTCTTTTCTTTTTTTGGAAGGCTGAAGCTCCATGAAGATTGAAGGGTGTGCCTCATCCACTCGTATGATAGTATGTGATAAATCTGAAACAGTCCATTAAAAATGTAATTTCCTCGTCCACAGAATGTACTCATCGGTGCATGAGATTTTTTCCTTTAGGGACTAATTTTGTATTGTCCTTGTTCAAGGCAAGGAAATGAACTAGGCAAAACTTGTAAATCTTTTCCATCTCTATCCCTGGAGATGGCTGCAGCCTGGTGACAGGTTGTTCTGCCATTTCCTTCCCTCCTGGAACCTGCTGCTGGAAAGTCAGAGCTGTTCCAAGCCCGAAGTGCGGAAGAGAGCTATGTAGCTGTGTAGCCCTTGTTATTTTGTCCTGTGCACGTGCCATTGCTAGCTTCCATACAGCAGATAAGCAACTCCAGAGTAGACACAGTCCGTGGAGGTGTTTGGCTTTGTCCACAGCAGTTCAGGCAGTGTGTAGAGAGAATTGTATAGGTGTTTTGGGCTTACACACATGAAATGGGCATACTCTTCCAAAACAATGCTTAGTAGCTCAATTTAATGCCTTTGACTAGTACAGAGATAATTGCAGGAAACAGGGGGAGCGTTCACTGTCACAAACTGATCGCTGGAAAACAGGTGCTGCATCTGTTTCCATTCACGGTCCCTCCTGTTCATGATACGTGTCTCTTGCGGTAACAGGCGACAAATTCCTATTGCCCTTAGCAGGCCAGGAGTCAGGACCAGGTAACTAACACACATAGCTTGTTATCTCAAAAGTGGAAATAGTTCTGAAACAGCACGAGGGCAAGGTCTTAAAAGGCAACAAATAAAGGGGAGTTCTTTATCATTTAGCCACTTACTCCTTACTCTATATGGTTTTTTTTAAACACTATTGTTAAAAGCACACATTAAAGGAAGCAGAGCTCATGCAGAATGTTATATACACTTCAGTGTTACTTTTGCGTTATCAATGCAGCTGGTTCTTTGGAGCATACAAGAAAATGCGTGTTTTAAATGAAAAAGTTCAGGATGGACATATATACTCTAAATATGCTAGTTTTGGCTGATAAATACCTTTATTGAAAACTATTTAGGTGCTACCAAGGCAGTTAAGATGCAAAGAGTTATTTTCTTACACCTACATGGTTAAGTTTCACGTGAACTTTAAAAGTACGGCTGAAAGGTGAAACGCTCATGTGTCAGGAAATCTTAAGATTACAGCGAACCTCCTTGGACTCCTTCCCCGTGTATTTTCTAGTAGTTTTAGCCACCGGTTATCTTTCTTCACCTTGTCCATCTCCATTTTTAAGGAAAACTGCCGCCGGCAGTCGGTTTGCGCCGGCGGGTGCGGAGGGCGGGCGGGGCGCGGCTCCGGGCCGCTCCCCC
>NW_009242010.1:0-1600 GCF_000690835.1 Fulmarus glacialis | reverse complement strand
GCTATTTAAGAGGCTGGTTATCTAGCAAAGAGGCTATTTCATCACCCCATGAGTAAACAGAATTGCCAGGGAAAGAAAAGGCAAAAGAGACCTTGCCTATCCTGATGATATCAGAAATCATAAGGATGCAGGAAAGGTCTGTTCATGGTTTTTATTTTTAGGAAAGCTATAAAATTTGTGATTAAGAAATAATTTGCTACACTTGTCTTTTGTGCATAGCAGCTATACTGGTCCTGAAGGTTTTAGGTGCCAAACAGCTCCCACAGCCAAAAGGACCCAGAGGGAACATCTGACTCACTAGCTACAGGATCACTAAGAACATCTAACACTAATGCAAGTGGACTGACTCATTCTTTGGGCTGCCTTCAAGGTGCTTACCCTGCTCTTCTAGCAACACAGAGAACTTGAGCACTGATGTTAAGACTTTGCTTCTCAGGAGCTGGTGCCTAAGCATCATAACAACCAGTCAGTACATGAGACTCTCAGACCTTGGAACACTTTGGAAATTACCATGAGTTTATGCAGAAAGGCACAAGCTGGGTTATTATTATACCTCACTCTACAGCTTTCTGTCTTTAAAATCTTTGCTTCTCCAGCCATCCCCATGCTCACCTCCATGGAGAGTGTCTTTCCCAAGCTGAACAGGAGAGGGTGCATGTTGAGGTCAGGGTCTTTGCGGAAGCAGTTGGGTTTGGCATGGTGCTGGTTGTGCAAGTGATTCCACCAGCTGGCTGGTAACCCCTACAGGAAAAGTTGAAGACCAAGGATTCAACAATGACATCACTATTTCTCCACCTATTATTGACGGCTGCACCACACTTCCTTCACAGGCGATGTTGCCTGAACGTAGGGACACTCCCATTCATTGCTTAGTCCAGATTAGCCCAGGAGAACATTCCCACCATGAGGCAATTACCTTCAGAACGTTTATCACAACAATCTGCAGAAGTCGATTCCATTTAGGCTTCCTGAAGACTGAGCAGTGCCCCAGATCATGTTGGAACCAGCTCATCTGGATCTGGAAGACAAAAGGATCACTGAGGAAACAGAATCACAGCGACGTTGCGTTAATTTGCCTCGGGAGTCTCTGTAACTTCATAGTGTGAGTGCATCTTCCCTCTGGTTTGGGGAAGAAACACTACCTGCTGTCCTACGTGCTCGATGCTGAGAACTTCCTTCCAGGCTACTGTCCACTAGAGCTGCTCAATGCCAGATATTGATTTTATTGTAGCAGCTAAAGGGAAAGCAGCAAAGCATCATTACAATTAACTTGACTGTTACAGCATGGAACTCTTTTGCTCCCATCACAAATACATAATTTCCAAGTAACCAGCTAGAAAGTGTAAGAATTTCCAAATCCATAGCTTTGTTGCATTTCATATTCCCATGGAAATACAAGAATGGCCTTTGAGGAATATCTGCCTTAGCAGATATTAGGCAAACAGAACAGATTATTTAAAAAATGAGTTACTTTGCACTTGTTCCATGGATGCCTGAGCAAACCTAAGGTTTTAGCGCTACTAAGAAAATCTTGCTCCCTTCCTCCCCTCACCCTCCAATTTCTCCCACCTAAGGGCCACAAAGTCCTGTTCCCTCCTTC
>NW_009242009.1:0-1595 GCF_000690835.1 Fulmarus glacialis | reverse complement strand
TTCCCCTTCACCCCCCTAAATAAACACAAGAACAGTCAAAGCCGTTAAAAGATTCAAATGCAAGGGAGGGGTTAGATGATCTTGGCGATCACCTATTTTTTTAGAATGTTATGATGAAAAAAATTGCTCTTTCACATGCTCGGTAACGAGACTGTGAAACTCCCTGCCACAGGATGTCTGTGGTCTCACCAAAGTTTTGACCTGCTGGATGCTGATACCAGCAACCAGAGTTTCTAAAGATAATATTAGGAAGTCTAACATGGCTTTAGGAAATGCAGTTAAACCTCTTTCTTTATCACAAATCTATTTCAGACTCCTATCAGCATTTTAGAACTGAAGTAGTGCCCCACATGTACCATTCACAAGAATGTTTGCATCTTCTTGCTAAAGACATTTGAATTTCAGTGAGGGGACTTAATGGTCATCACGGCCAATGCCTGTAGAAAACCATACCAGAGGGAGAATTGATGGTGTGCTGAGATCACTGTTTTTCATGCTAACATGGCTGTCGGCTTGTCTGTGTCTTTTAACACTGTTTGCAAACTGCTTTATGCAGGAACAATCTGTTCGTTCAGTACTTACTGTGATGGGGTTTTGCTCCAAGTCTGGATGCTTTTGTAACTAAAATGACACACTTTCCAAATGAGAACAATTTGGATAGATTACAGACTCCTAGGGCTTGAAGAGCTGAACTTAAGAGGGGCTGAACAGCCCACTGGAAAGGACCCTTTTATGCTGAATATTATTCTCTCTTTGCTAACTCACAAAAAAAGTGAGTAGGATCATTTACCTCTTCAAATCAAGATTACAAATCTTATTTTATGCTCTGCCAGTCAAAGGATAGGTGAGAAAAGCTCTGACCACTAATCTTGGTTATATTCAGTGGAGGACTAATAACTATATTTTCTTCGATAAACATGTTCCTAAGATGAAAGACAAGTCTCTAGTCTTTTTTTGGAACTCCTAGTAGAAACGTAACTGTATATTGAGGGTAATGCACATGTTTATGAATGTAACAGTAGATAGTTTGTAGGTCTGGATGGTTGGTAGATCAGTGTTGTCCAACCTGTGATGTGGCAACCACTAGGTATTCTGCAAAAACACAAAATGGTACTTGGGAAATGACTGCAAGAAAACCCATCAATGAGGAGAAAGGATGATACAGCAGTCGGCATGACAGTGATAAGCCAAAACTGTGGGGATATAAACCAATACATGGATAGTTAAAACTGAGACTCATTTTAAAGTGTCTAACAGACGAAAGCCACTGCAGCAAGACTATGCAAAATTTGTTCTGAAAAACTAGCTGGCTATTATGTTAAAGAAGGTTATGAGTCCCTGGTGTGAAAGAGCAATTCTTGTGTTCCTTTGTTCACAGTGCTTATGCTTTTTAGAAAGTTTTGGGCAGAGAAGCTGGAAGAAAATCAGTTCATTTGACTAATTGTCTGCTGAACACTCTGTCAAAGGAACCTTACACTTCCATCTTCTCATTGAAAACAGAGATAAAATAAGGGAGACCTGGCCAGGTGGGAAAGTCAAGAATGAACAGAAACTAGGAAACTCACAGAAAACATGTGACCAAGCCTCATGGAGGG
>NW_009242008.1:0-1604 GCF_000690835.1 Fulmarus glacialis | reverse complement strand
TGCCTCTTTCCTCCCAGCGTGTCCTCTTCTCTTCCCTTCCCTTGATGCTGCATCCCTGTGCTGAGAACTCCAGGATTAACGGCCTTGTGCCCTGCTGCTGGTGTTGGGATGCCTTTGAAAAGGCTCTGCTGCTTTTCCAAAGAGCCCTTTTTATATCTAATAAATGTAATAGTATCTCAAAGCTGCCTTTTTTGAGAGTTTGTTTTTTCATGTATTCTCAACCAGCATCTTATGGTCTTGAAAGCTAGAAGTCTATCTGATGAGACATTTCACTCCTCTCTGTAAAGAAGGTGATGGGTTCAATAGTGCATTGCTGTAGATGCAGCTCAAAAGCCACCCAGTTTATAGCCCCGGAGAGTTTGCACCTTCATTTTCCCCCTGGGCTCCAGGAACGAGTAACAGCACAGCCTAAAACGTCAAGCACCCACAGCACCCAACATCCCTTTGGCACCTGTGCATGGTGCAGCCATCCCAGCTCATGGGTCTAAGTCCTCCGAGGTACCAGCACCCACTGACCATGTCTGTGGAGCAATGAAGTGCTGCTGGGAGACATGACCAAGTCCATCAGGCTCAGTCCTGAAGAGCAGGGATTGGGGCTGACCCTCAATAGCAGCTGGTGCTGCTGGGGTGGCCAATAACAACATGCCAACATCCACGTCCCTGCCAGCCTTCCACTTCCCTCCTAGCTTAGCAAACCTCACAGCAGCTCTACCTAGAGGGTAAATCTCACACGTTGGGTCAACCAAATCAGCCCCGGGCCAGGCGGAAGGAAATAAAACCAGCAGCAAGTCCCTCAAGCAGCTTGACACACTCCAAATCATGCCTCCAGGCCTTAATCCCTCCTTGCCCAACCTTTTGAAATCTGCTTTGAAATGCCGAGGGCAGCACTGTGCACCGCTTTCTGCCCAGTAGACATGGCCTTTTGCCAAAGCTGGGACTCATTGTCCCCACGGCAAAATTCCTCAGAGCTGAACAGACCTAGTCCAGCCTGCAAGAGCCGTGCCGTGGGGCCGAGCTGGAGCACCACAGGCTGCAGCGCGGACATCATGACGGGCAGCACCACGGGCACGGCCACAGCACATGTCCCTTGCAGCCCTCCCAATCAGTCTCCCTGAGGTCCCTGGTGCTTGGTGCTCTTTCCAAGCCAGAGGAAGGACACAGCATATGAAAATAGAGAGGGAAGGCATTCAGAGGCATAATCCTTCATTAGAGGAGGAATCCAGCCACAGTGGGTTTAAGTGTTAGGATGTTCTCACCTCCGCAATTCTCTTCAGGGCCCCTAAGCTTTCTCAGAGCACGTCTAGCACCCTTGCAAAACATGCGAGCCCGGCACTTCACTTTTGATGAGCTTTTGGTTCGGATGCAAATGCCTTCCCAAGAAAATCTCCCACTGGAGCCACCAGTAAGATGCTGGAGGGATCAACTGTGTGGCCACCAGATGCTTTCTGAGCCTTTGCCTTCCCCTCTCCTGCGTACCCGCTGACCACACCCACCCTTACAGCGATGCCCCGAGCCACAGGCGCTGCCACACCGCTGAACGGCAGCCTCCCGGCCCCTTCCCCGAGCAGGATCCGATCGCCACCACCCTCTGCCCCACACTCGCT
>NW_009242007.1:0-1612 GCF_000690835.1 Fulmarus glacialis | reverse complement strand
GCGGCTCCCCTCCTCGGCGAAACCCTGCTAGAAAATACAGAGTAAATCGCACCTGCCAGTGCTTTGCCTTCAAAAAAAATGAAATGGAACTGGAGTTGACTTAGGATATAGATCTCTATCCTCTCAGTCATTTTTGTGCTATTTTTTCATAAACTTGGCTGCTTCTCATTTGCCCTCTAATAATTCTCTGAAGGCTCATTTCCCCTGTGTAACTCTGTGTAAACACAAAGTTGAGGAAAGGGTATTTAGACTCATCCTTCAGGAATGCTGTTTTTGAGAAAATGCTTGTTTACCTATGTCAGTAATTTTCAAAAGTATAATGTGCATTTGAAGATCAAAGATAATCATGTGTGAAAACTCCAGCATTTCGATCAGGTCGAAACTCCTGCAGAATTGCGTTTTCACCGCCACTCCATGCAGGTTTGCCTTATATGATGAAAACAATGAAAAGGCAAGTGATCCGCCGGCTCTAACAATAGGAGGATTAATACTGAACACCTCCGATGGCTGATGGCGTGGGTCCTTTATGACATTATTCTTCATGAATGAGGAGGGACCTGATAATTCATGTTATTAGGTCTTCCCTCATGAGTAAAGATAAATGTCATCAAAGGTAGGAGCCATTATGTATTCTATACAATGCAAGTTACCTCGCTACAATTTTTTCTCGGTGTGTTTTCCTATTGGTTTATGTATGCAAGGGGGAAAATATTTGTAAAAGCTCATAAGAATTATTTTTTAATGTAGTTTTTAAGTCTACAAAAGAATAAGCTATTGATTACATGCTTGGCATACATCACATTCTCCTATCTTTCTCCCCAGTTTGCAGAAATGAACAACCTTGGAAAGAAAATCACAGCTCTGGTTCTCGACTACCAAGAATGCATTGTCTTATAGATGTACAGCCGGTGGCAAGGCAGAAGGTGACACCCCGATCCCAACCTCCCTGGGATGCCGCTGGGGCCCGTGGCCAGTGCCAGGGCTGTGCCAGGGGGTCCCACTGCGCCTCCCCACCTCCCCGGGCACCCTCCGAGGAGTTCAGAGCTGCCCTGCACCCAGATTTTGAGTTTTTTAAGGAATCTGTCCCAGCTGTATGCTTAATAAGGGTACTGATGCATTATGCTGATAATTGTATACAGCTCCAGCTGTTACGGGCACGTCATCAGATGAGAATTGGACTTCCCGTTAAAAAAAGTAACAGCAGCAACAAAACACTTTTTTAAAAATTTAGGTAAAATGAAGAGCTTAAAAACCTGACTGATAAAGAGTCAAAAACCTACACAGCCCAAGAAGATCTCTAAAAGCGACCCTTTGAAAAATCGTACGACTGATTCATAGGGGCTGATACCAGATAATCAGACAACCCTGAGCTGGGCTCAGCGGGGCCACTTCAATTTTTTATATGCAAATGTGCACGTGCGTGCACGTGTCGTATAAAATAATGTATTTCATGACATAACACCTAGGAAGCTGTTGGGGTGTCACGGACATCGGTAATGTCGGGGTTTTGCAGAAATTCATGGGGTGCGGGTGCCAGCTGCCCGCCCAGCATGACTGCAAGCATTTGCGCTCCTGTTGGCACTGCATGGCACGGCACGGCACGGCACGGCAC
>NW_009242006.1:0-1599 GCF_000690835.1 Fulmarus glacialis | reverse complement strand
GCAATAATCAAACACAAATCCGCCTTCGTTTCACACTGGTAACATGTTTTTCACTCTCCTTGTTTGAAAGACAGAAGAGTAGAGCATGCCACTACGAATCTCTGTTCAGTGTGTTTCTCTTTACTGAGGGTTTCCTGCTATAAGCCATAGCTGGACAATCATACTACTGGGCTAAATTACAAAGGCAGGGCTTTAAAATGTAGTTATTTTTATACCACATCTGTAACAGATGTGTTCAAGCAGAACCCCGGGGACCGGGTTGTGTAAGACAGTGCTATCAGCGATGTAGAAAGCTGCACTTGCCAGTAATGTACATCAACACATTTTCAAGTGAAAAGTACAGATCTAGAAAATGTATAAACCATAACTTGAGTGCCTACATTTGCATTTAAGCATCTTAATAAACAGCTAAATGAAAACACCAAAAATCAAAGTCTTAATACAAAAATACCAGCTGACTTAACTGGGAGCTCAGCCAGGCCCCTGCAGAGCAGCAAGGCTACACGTTTCAGTGTGGGGATGCTGGAGAGGGCGGCTGGATGCACTGTGGCCAGCCCCGGGTTGACTCAGGAGATGGTTCCCAAAATCCTGGTTCCCAGCTGCTCCCGTTCCCTGTGGCTGGAGACCCCTGGGGAACACCAAGGAGATTCCTCTTGCACAGAGTTGGGGAAATATGGGGTTGGAGGTACCACACGGAGCCAGGAGAGGATTTCCCTTTCCTGTAGGTCTCATGAGGACTGCAGGAGAAGCGAACACCTCTAATCCCAGCCCCTCAGCCCTCTCCAAGGGGAGATGAGCACCCCCAGGGGAAGCAGCCAAGGGAAAAGGAGAGCCGTGGACAGCACGGAGGGAGATGCCAAATGCATCCTTCCTAGTAAGGCACATTGTGCCCAAGTTACACACGATGCCTCCGGAAGCCTCCTGGGCCATGTTTGATACACCTCACACTTACTGGTTTTGGGTCTTTGCCCCAGTCTGATACTTTCCATCAGTAACAAAGAGGAAGAATGGGTTTATCATCTCACACGTAAAAAAGATTGGATATGACTGAATAACAGAAAGTACTGACCTCATATGTATCACATCATTTTTTCCCTTAATGTGTGCAAAGACATCACTATTAGAGATATACAGGCTCTATATAGTAAACAGTGATTGTTGAAAAGGTGTTTTCCTGTCTCTGTGCTCATTTAAGCAGTTTTCTGTAAAAACTCAACTGGGAATTTCCTAAAGAGACTAAAACTACCAGACCAGCTTAATCCCTGCTTGCTTTATCTGCATTTCTAAGTCTCAAAAGGATGTAATTAGTAACCAGTATTACAGCACATGTGGATTACTGTCCCATTAAGACAACAATTTTTCTAGCAGGATTAAAAAAAAAAAAAATTTGCAAAACTTCTTTACTCTGTCCCAGTTCCCAGACATTCAGCTGGACAAATCGGGGCTTGTGTGTTTGTGAAACAGTCTTATTTCTGAGCACATTTCTTGAGTTTTTGCACCAGGGAACTGCAGACTTTTCAAACTCTTTCTGTTGCTCCTCTAGAACACAAAGTGTATCATGAACCACTGTTATCAAAATAGAAATGGCTGGGGTTTTTT
>NW_009242005.1:0-1594 GCF_000690835.1 Fulmarus glacialis | reverse complement strand
GAGCAACTGCCAGAGCCATCTTCCAGAAAGGCAAGGAGGAGCAGTGGGAGAACCTGCAGGCTGCTCCGTCCCCAGGAAGGTATTGGCACAAATGCTCCTGGACATCGTTCCCGGGGACAAGCTGGAGGAGCCGGGGAAAAGCAGTTTTTTACCTCTTTGCAGCACGGGTCATGATTTCCTATCTAGGATCATCTAGAGGGTTTAATGAGTCCCAGCACCTTCTCAGGCAGTGGCAGTCTCCACTCAGTCTCCTCTTTCTGTGCCACTTCGTCGTTGCAGCTTTTGCTCTCATACTACAGATCTTCAACATCTGCCATAGGGTGCTGGAGAGTGGTTTGCAGAGACATACAGAATAAGGTCTTCCTAACTAAGCCATCTCATGCATGGTTTCCTACAGTTGTTAAGGTCTGGACTTGCTGACATAGATGGTCCCTTCCAGTCCTAGTGCAATAAAAGTACAAAAACAGGGCCAAAATTTGAAATATTAGAGATACCGTTTAAGTGTTGTGGTACAGTAGCAGAATTATGCTATATAGAGAAACAACAAACCATGCATTTGTTAATAGCTTTTAAGACACCAGCCCCACAAACAGGATTCATCTTACCTGTGACTTCAGTTGCCCTGAAGTCATGATTGTCTTGTTCATCACTGATGACAGATGAAGCAAAAAGTGGCCATGCTCTTAATTTAGTTGTATCCGTAAGGTGCTTGCATCCACATCTTTCTGCATGCTAGTTCTGCCAGGCTTCTAATGAAGAGCCTTTCCCTCCTTCCAAGAAGCTAACAAATACACCAATGTCATGTCTACCCCTGCTAGGCAGAACTAAGCCATGTTCCACAAACACAGTTGCTGCATTAATACTAAAATTTCTATTTCTTATTATTATGTTCACAGACTTATCTAAAGAGAACCAAAAGACACTTTCTACTGCTTCTTTATCTCGCTGTGGTGGGAAAAAGGAGACATGTCAAATTTGCTCCTTCTGAGCTTCTGATGCTTCTGCACAAATGTATTTTCCTATAACACTTTTACTGTTATGCCCTAGGGAGGAGTGTTAGCAGAATCCAAATATTTAGATGTTTATTATCCCCTGCACATGTATTTTCCATTAGCATCAATGGAATTTAAACATGTATATAAGGAAAGGAAAACAAACAGTTAATGATCTAAGCGAAAGGGAAACACAGGGCCCCCAGAAAACAAGTTAGCTGAAGAGGGGAGGAAAGTTATTTTCCTGGATTAATTATACATAATAGCAATGGAAAAGACCTGATGGACTTGGATCATATCTCTCTGCCCTCTGCAGGAAAGGGACTGTATCTATGTTTGTCTCTCATTCTTTGTACATAATCTACACTTGGAGACCTTTAGTGACAGTGAATCAAATGCCTTCAGAGCCTTATCACTCGCAACTAATTACCATGACTGTCAAGAAATGTTTTCCTGATGTGCAACTTTACCAGAAAGAGAACTGCTTCCTCAGCTCAGAAAATACATGGAGAGTTATTTGTGCACTTAACTGTGACAGAGAGAAAGCAAAGAGATAGTACTAAGTGATCACAGAATCATAGAATAGCTCGAGTTGGAAGGGA
>NW_009242004.1:0-1566 GCF_000690835.1 Fulmarus glacialis | reverse complement strand
TTTTTTTTTTCCCCCGAGAATAAAGACAGCATAAGATTATAAGGGATTTATCCAGGTTTTGGACAAAAATAAGCTTTATTTGAGACTGATTTTGTAAAGGCAAAAATGTCATATAGTAATTCTTCCCTCTCCCTATAGCATCATTGATGCAATACACATTTGCCTGGCTTCTTAAGAACATTATTAACTGTAATTTCTTCAGAGTAATGCGATTTAATCATCCCTTTCATAATTACACATACTCCCTAGCCTCAGGGCATTTCCAATTGAAGGTAAGCATGATCGGACCTGAGACAAGAGCGCAGGAAAAAGAGGGTGTGGAGATCATTAACAAGGAGACAAAGGTAAGAGCAATTGCTCAAAGAGCCGAGCTTTTCTTGAAGGATTTTCAAAAAGGAAAAATAATTTAAGTATGGGAACGCAGAAGATGCCAGGAGAGCGCAGGGCAGTTACGACAGAAGGAGCAACTGTGCAGTTCTCAGAGGTGTCTGTAATAATGAAGATAGTGTTTATACAGTACTTAGTCTTTTGAAAGACAAGAAAAAAAGAGGGCAGGAATAAATAAATAATTGGGGAGAGGATGGCAGAAACAGACAAAAGGGGGAAAACTGTCTCGGATTTCAGGCGATGACTGTGGCAAGAAAAGCTGAAAAAAGTATTGTCTTCTGTTTGGTTTTCACTGACTGTGGCCATTTCCAGCACTACCTGAGTCTCTGTGCAGGTCTTGTAACATAATACCAGGACAAAAAGTCCCGCAGTGTGCCAACCACGGGCAAAGAAGTGCTTTAAGTGCGGTGCGGGTTCTCCTCGCTGTGCTCTGCTCAAACTGGAGCTGAGTGCGCTGGTGGCAGGGGAAGGCAGACAGTAAGGGACTTCGAGATGGATTTTTGTGGCCTCTCAAGGCCGTGTGACGTTTCTGTCCTCGCAAGGAGCGATCCTGTACATCCCCCGCGCAGGGACCGGGTAACACTTCCATCTAGTGGACAGTCTGGCGGATCTATGCTGGTTTGTACCAAGGTCTGGGCCACAGGCTGTCTTTGACTTCTCACTATTTTATAAAAAGTTCCTTAAAACGGTGGTATCCAATTCTTCTGCATCAGTATGGTGGGGATCAGCTCATCTGGGAGAAAAGCTCTCGGGTTTCTACCTGGGTATCCAAATTCAAAAAGTTCGATTTGAAAGCACAGGTCGCCATGGATGCCTTGGAACACAGATATTTCATCCAGGAACGCTAAGGTGGGGTTTAGGTAGGGCTGGTAGGCTTGAATAGGTTTTAAACTTAAGCCAGATCATTTCCAAACCTAATTCCAGTTCCATCAAAGTTAATTCAAAGTTTAGATGGACAAGCAGATCCGGGAAAATTCATGATGTACAGACTAGGTAAAAATGAACTTGAAATCTTCCATGCTATTCAGTATCATATCCTATATCAGAGAAAAAACCACTGATTTTCAAAGTGTTAAAACTCATTTTTGGAGAAAAAAAGGATCTGCCTGATCACCCTGGAAATACCCAAAGGGGTTTTTAGGAGAAGAGAAGTTTCTCCCATCTCTTCTACACAACAAC
>NW_009242003.1:0-1597 GCF_000690835.1 Fulmarus glacialis | reverse complement strand
AAAAAAAAAATCCATTACAACAATGTTTAATTTCAAGGAGACAAATAATGTAAAAGAGAGAAAGCTTGTTAAAAGGTACAGCCAAAAGTACCTAGTGGGACTGAGATGCCTTATGGACACTGCCTCAGAGGATGAAAAGAAAAATATATTTGAAAATACTCTAAAAAGAATCCAAAAAAGCTACACTTCCATATTTTTAAACAGTAAGGAGCACTACTAGAAGTTAAGTAAATAAATACATTCCTTCAGAAAATGGAAGACATTTCCCGTGTGAAAATGGGAAATCACCCTCACATCATCCCAGTGAGGGTGATACAAAAAAGGACAAGCTCTGGCAGACTAAACAGAAACCCACAGCATGACAGGCCTAAAAAAAATCCTCAGAATTAGAGGGCAAAAAAACCTATTGAGGCTCTCGGGGGAGTTCAAACCCTTTCTTTGCAGATGACAAGCCCGTGGATCTGTCTCAGATTAATGTGCCAGTAGAAGACAATCTAGACCAAACTGATAGCTGGGGCTCTGGCGGGGAATGTCGAGGAGTTCAGAGGTGGAGGTGCCAGGTGCCTGCCGAGGAGGTGAGGCCTCACTGCGCAGGGATGGAGTTGGCTGGTGCGGTACCTCCTTTTAAAATGGCCAGTCGGGAGATCACGGAGGTGACTTGACTTTCCAGAAGACAGTCTGGTTGTCAGGCTAATGAGGGACTGAAGTAGGAGACACATGCACGAACAGGACGTATAGGAAAGAATCAATGTGGATTTTGTAGGGGGAATAATCCTGTTTCATCAGGTGTATTTAGTCAAGCCAGTTCTTTCAAAGCCTCTTGATAAGGCCCTTTATCCAAGATTTCTGAAGAAACGAGGATACAGGAAAGTTTGAAGAGCAGCTTTAAAAATAGGGAGTAAAAGTAGGGATAAATAAGCAGCTGGAAGGAGAATATGGGTGAAGTCTGAGAGAAATTTATGTCGTGACCTACATTATTCAAAATACTTGTAAGTGATATATGAAGAAAAGCATCCATCATGAGGTGAGAGGGTTTGTTAGTCATACAAAACTATCCATAGTTATCTGAACTGAAACCAGCTGCAGAGACTGCAGAAGGTTCTCATGGTACCAACTAGCTGGAAAAAAAGTCAGAGATGAAAGTTGGTGTTACTATGTTCAGCGTAATTCATATAGGGAAAACAACCTTAACTATATACATACAAGGAATGGTGGGCTCTCCATTTCCTCTAATCACGTAAGAAAGATCTGGTAGTGCTTGTGAACAGTTATTTGAGAACATCGGTTCAGTGCTAAGTAGTAAAGAGACTCTTGGTAATTGCTAGGGAAGAAGAGAGCACAAAACAGGGTGCATCTTTACACTCTAAATTTATGATACGTCCTCTTTTCATATACTGTCATCTCATCTCAAAAGGTTATAGTCGAAATGAAAAAGAGGTACAGAGAATAACTAGAATTTGCTGTATAGATCGGCTTCATAAAAAGTACTGAACAGAATATGATTCCTCTGCTTGGAAAATAGATGATTGAGGAGAAATACGATATAGCTCTATAAAATTGTGTGCTGCATAAGAAAATTTATTCACTGTTTCTTACA
>NW_009242002.1:0-1598 GCF_000690835.1 Fulmarus glacialis | reverse complement strand
GAGGGCGAGGGGAAGCGGCGGCGAGCGCGGGAAGTGCCTTGCGTGAGCGGAAGCGGGCGAGGGCTGAGGGGCCCCAAGGGCGGTTTCTGCAGCGTGGCCCGTGCCCACCTGGCGTGTGTCCCCTCCACGCTTCCCACGTTCCTGGTGTTAGTCCAGCTATCGCTGAAGTAAGTCCGTACCTGCGTGGGTTCTGGTGGGCACGCACGCCTCACCTGGGCTCATCTGCACCGGGGATGCGTCTCACTGAGGGGAAACACGGTTAGCACTGTTGCTGAGGAAGGTGTCTATGGGTGAGGAGGAACAGGAGGAAGGTTTAAATGAAGGTGCAGTGGTCAGTATGGGACTGTGGTACCTGGGAAGAGGGGTCGCTGGAGAGGAGGGAACTTTCTTCCCTAAGGCGGAGGAGGTAGGGGGTTGCAGTAAGAAGAGAGGCTGTCAGCCTGGGTTTCTGAGGAGGCTGTGCAGTGCAGTGCTGTGGGCTGGCCCAGACCTCTGCTAGCCATGTCTAGCCAACACAGCAGTTGCTCCATGGTAAGTTTGGATGACCTCTGTGGCGGCCTTCTGCTGAACTCATTCAGCAGATGTTAATGTGTTTCCTTGGGCCCAAACCTGGACACCGAAGTCTAGATATGGTCTAAGATACTTGTATTTAGCTCATCCTGCCTTTCCCCAGGCACGGTAAGGGCATTTCTTTTCCTTCCTTTCATTGTGTGCATGGCTGTTCTGCCTGCTTGGCATCCCAGCCTTGAAGTACCACTCTTGGTGCTGATGGCTGGGGTATGGGGCAACAGGTCTTAGTCCTGGCTTTAAGAACAGGAGGGGCTGATTTGGCCAAGCAATGAAAATCCTGTTTGCATGAGCATTCCCCTTGTTTGCTTGCATTCTTCATGCGACACCGGCAGTTCACTGAGTTTGGCTGAAAGTGTTACAAAAAACAGGCTCTGGTCCGTGCCATGGAGGGTTTCTTTGTGCTCGGTGGGGCTGTTGACTCAATCCCAACCTGAAGCAGAGGTGCAAGGGGGCCCTTACAGCGCTACGAGGATGTTGCCCAGGTTGCTAACAGTCTTCCGAGGGGAAGTGTAAGGGGTGGGTGTTCCTTTTGTCCAGACACTGGCCATTCCAGGACTGCATTTCTGATGGATGGCAATAAGAAGATAACATTTGGTTGCTGGAATCTCTAGCAAGTGGAGAGCCTATCTGATGAGCATTTGGAAATTGTTGTCTTCCATTAGAGAATTTGGCAATCCTTTGTAAAACTTTGTAACTGTGATGTTAGGTTGAACCTTAGGCTGATTTAGGTGTTCAGAATGGAAGACACTGCATGTTGTGTTCTTTCCCAAGCAGTGTTGGTCACTGACCTGAATGCCTCCCTGTAACCTCTTGCAGGGTGTGTCTGTGGCTGGTATGGCACAGGAAGGCCCTCTAGAGAAATTTGAACTTGATGTCCTGGAGTGCCCCTTGGTGGCTGCTTCCAAGCTGAAGTGAGCTTAATCTCAGACCTGTGTCCTCACAACCAGGTTTTGAGAAACTGCTAGGTTCCCCTTCATTCATCTCCCAGAATGGGCAGCCTCCAGTGTCTGCCCTTTGCTTTCTTCAGT
>NW_009242001.1:0-1586 GCF_000690835.1 Fulmarus glacialis | reverse complement strand
AAAAAAAAAAAAAGGAAGAAGAAAAAGTGTGACTTAGAAGGAGCATTTAAAAACCTTTACAAGTGACAACTTTAAGAATGCGATACAGAAATGAAGAACAGGTATAAATAAATTGGACTTGTCTAACAAATGAACTTGACCAGATAGATTTGTTTTATCCTTTCATTTGCCCTTGAATTTTGACACGAATTCCCTTGCATGCCAATTTCCTGGGATTTAAAAGATCTGACAGACAATATTCATGGTAGTCAGCTTCACTAATAGTTCGCCACTCTCGTTTTTCAAGAAGAAAAAAATCACACTTTTTGGAGACATAATTTCCTTATTCGTTTTCTCAGGCGGGATTAAAATATTAAGTCCTTTATTCCTTACCTTTGATGAGTCTGGAATGGATTGTGAATATGATATTGCAAATTGGCAGAAAGATCTTATTTCGTCTGAATTTTTGAATCAGCCTCTCTCAAATCAATGACAGAGATCAAACCTGTCACTCTTATGAAGACTGACGTGGCCAAAAAGTGTGCTGCTGAACTGCAACCTGCCAGACTTAGCAACTCCTGCCATAAATGCATTTGAAAATCTGGATTTTCTATTGATCCCAACTTGGTTTTGCTATACAATGACTTCTGTAGCTGGACCACATCGGTATTTCTGTCAGAAAGGTTACACTGCGTGTTTTGATCGTGTCGAATTTACAAAACGTTGAAGTGACAATAATGGGGTTATTTGAACATTTATTGTTGAACAGTGAGAAACAATGTATTTGCTGATGTCAAGGAAGACTCTATACATGCTCAGACACCAGCAAGTGCAGAAGTAATTCATCTATCCTTCCACAAGCCCTTGGGAAGGGCTTTTTCATTCTTAGCTCAAAAGAGCCTTAGGCTCAAAAATAAAGGGCAAATACTCTTTTGGAAACTGATATTCAGAACCAAGCCATGCTTTACTACTGTGGAAATTCATACTACAAAATGAGTGATTTTTATTTTCTTCCTCTCCATAGGGACAGCTTGCAAACACATATTCCCCTGTTCTCTCTCTCCTATGAATATTGCATTTTTCCTGCTGCATTCAGCAGCATAGCTTACACTCAGATCACAGCTGGTCATTTTAGAGCTCTGGGAAAATTCTGAATCCTCCACCCAAAACTAAAGGTTAGATTTTTAAAAGAAATATAAGCATTCGGTAAGCAGGTGTCACTGAGTTCAGGGGAGCTTGAACAGCTAACTCGCTTCACCCCCAGTAGAAACCGAAGACTGTAATTCGGGAAATTTTCCTTGGGCAACACCAGTAGGGAGTTTTGCCTGAATACCGATGTCAGGACTGGATCTTTACAATACCATCCTTTACCAAATCTGAATGTATCAGACCTGTTCCAAGGGCTTGTTTGCTACATTATGTTTCCTGAATGTAAGTAAACAAGAACAAAGGAGTATAAAGTGGACAGAATAAACATGTTCAAAAAGAACAGTGGCTCAGCAAGTATCTGTGGGTATGAGGACTATAATAATATTAAAAAGCTAAATGTTTTCAAATCAATCCAGTCAAGTGCCTATTAAAAGAAAAAAAGAAAAAAAGAAAAAAAG
>NW_009242000.1:0-1557 GCF_000690835.1 Fulmarus glacialis | reverse complement strand
AGAGGAAAAGAGAGCGAAAGAGAGCAAACGAGAAAGAGCAGAGAGAGCAAAATAGAGGGGGGGGAAAAAACAAACCCTGGAGAGATTGATTTTTTTGAAAGTCAAGTCGCCACATCTGCAGCAGAGGTGGGGGGACACTTCGTCCACACCTGAGACAACTCGCATCTATTCCCCCCCCTCCTCGCTCCTTACAAAATAATAAAGAAAAAAAAGTTCAAAGCGGAGGTACTGGGGGGGATGGGGGCTTTCTAGAATTTGGAGCAGTCACAAGCTTCTTTTTTTTCCCCCTCCTTTTTACGGTAAGACAACATTTGGTGGACACATGTCCGTCTCTTTTACACAAAGCAGAATGTCCTCCTTTAGCACACTTTGGAGATTGCTTTTCCTTCCTTGGGCTGTTTTTCCTGTCCTGCTCCATGTGTCTCCTAATATCTTTGCTATCATCATTTGAACTTCTGGCTTCCCCCTCAGCAGTCAGAGGGTGGCCAGTGCAATCCTGAAAAACCTCTGCTCTGAAAACCTGTAAACACAAATGCAAAAGCTGGAAATTCAGGGAAGGGAAGCAGGGTGCAGGGAGCCTTTCCTATTCAGCAGACTGGTTTTATGCTGAACAGCCTCTCCCTAAGCTCTCAGCAAGCTGGACGCCTGCTTTTCAGCTGATAATAAAGATATTTTACGGGATCCTAAAGGGCTTCAATGGCATGGTCTTTAAAGGTGAATTTAGCCGCACAAACACGACAGGCTGCAGACGGTTTGTCTACACGGGGTTAGAAACGCTTGGAGGAGAGGGGATGTGGGGAGAGGTGTGTGATCGTGTTGGGGTTAGACCAAGTAATGGCCTGCTAATTGTTTACCCTGCTGATCTTTACTGGCGGCTAGAAATAGTTTCTACTGATTCAAATGATAACGAGCGATTTAGGCAAGAAAAGTGACATCCCTTCGCCTTAATCTATGTTTGAAAATGTAACCATACGTTCAATGCACGCATGTACCCACAAACACCGTGTTTCCAAAAATATATTCATCCACCCATATATCCATAGATCTATCCATCCATCCATCCACCTCTTCCCCATCCATCATCTGCATCACTGTCCTGTCCCCACTCAAAGATATTCATTTTGTATATAAGTCCCAGGCAAATGTTTCTTCCAAATTCACTCCGATCACAGGAGGCACAAGGGTTTTTTTCTTAAGTACCACCATTTCTAATCACTTGGTGTACGCAACATGTTACTGCAAGGGGAAAAAAAAAGCGGACCGAGATAGCCAGACCAAGGGGAATTTGCAATGCAGTTTAGGTGCAGGATATTGCAGCGAGGAGATGCCTGTCTGGGTGACAACAGGTAACAACCCTTGATGTTAACATCCTCGGCACAGGGATGGCACCGGGCCTGTGTCACAGCAAAGGAGCAGGGACTGGATTTTATTGCTGGCATTACAATATCATCCCCTCTCTCCTTCCCATCGCTCACAAGAAACCCTGTCCTCTTTTCCCACAAGATCAGCTTTCTACCTGCAGCGGGTAGCATGGTTTTGGGGTTTGGTTTTTTTTTT
>NW_009241999.1:0-1588 GCF_000690835.1 Fulmarus glacialis | reverse complement strand
GTGGCTTGGCAAGCTCCTCAAGCTTTTCATAGCCAAGTTGCAGTTTAATAATGTTTTGAGAGATTATCTGCAAGGTTTTAATGCTTCTCAGTGGTTAATTCTAAGAAGAAAAAGAAGACCTACACCGACAAAGCATATGCCTAGCTTCTGCTAGTTGCAGTGGGTACACAATTTTAAGTACCTTTGGAAAACTGAATTCATGTATCTAGACCAAAATGTCTAATAAACTACAGTGCTTCTGACTCTGGTCATGCCAGAGAGGCTTATGGGACCTGATTTTGTACTGAGAACTACCTGAGTGATCCAGTAAGAGTCGATATAGCAGAATATGTTTTCCACTTAGTTGCAGTAGTTCCTAGCAGTGATTCTCTACACCTTGGAAAAATCTCAGGTTCCTCCTGTCTGATCAAAATACCCGTGGTCCCAAAAATGATTGTAATGGTTGTACTTCTGGTGCTCTGTCAGATTGTCTTTTGTGAGAGCCTGAGACTTAAAAAGTTGCTGCAGCTAAGTATTTCAAATTACTTTATACCATGGTGTTCTTGTGCAATCAGATATGTATTAATACGATGCCAAGAGATTAATGAAATGAATATTCAGCAGTGGTTGCTACTCAGTAAAATTTGAGAAGCCATAGCTGTTCATCATATTGTATGCTGAACACAAAAGTATTCATAAAGAAGTTGTATGATTAAAAAGAGCTACTTACTAGAAAGAACCAAAATACAGCTTTCAGCCTGAAGGTTGGCTTTCCCAAACATTTGGTGGACCCGCCAGATGTGATGTCTCCTTCAGATTTCTGGCCTCAGTGAAACTCAAGACTTTGTTATAAGTCTGTTTATATATTTGAGTCTTTCCTCCAGAAATATTTGGAGAAGTCAAACAGGAAAAATGGAAAACATAAGGTCTCTCT
Source organism: Fulmarus glacialis (assembly GCF_000690835.1). NCBI lineage: Eukaryota > Metazoa > Chordata > Aves > Procellariiformes > Procellariidae > Fulmarus > Fulmarus glacialis. Next base: position 675 of record NW_009241999.1, on the reverse strand, counting down.
GCAGAACAAAAAAAAATTGTTTGCGACTAAAATGTATACAGTCTACTTTACAGGTGCAATAATGTATTCCAGATGTCTCAATGTGTGGCTATGAGAGACAAAATATGTGCTGGAGAAAGTTTTATAGTGATTCAGTGGCTCATTTCAAATGTGCTGTGAGGAAGAGAAGGCAAAAGTGCTATTAGCATTGAGGAGTGTTCAAGTTCTACTTGACTAAGTGTGTCTTTTGATACCAAATGTATTAAAAATGTCTGTTTTTTTCAGAAATAGTATCTTTTTGTTTCTTTGTGTTTTGAGGCTGAAATGGCATAAGGACAGTTTTGTAATTCATCATTACACTCGTTCTGTTTCAGAGGATTGTGAAGAGAGCGTTAACTGTAAATCAGGAAAGTAAATGAGAAAAAAACCTGTTTTCTGTGGTTATGTCATTGGGACAACCATTTCAACGTGACTAGTAGCAGCTGTCCTTCAGTTTTTTCAAGTTTACATATTTTTCTTTATAAAATTAATTTCCTGGCAACTGAAGATTCTTGCCATGTGTCCTCAGAGCACAGTTGAATGGAGTATCTCAGGTTTCTATTCATTTTTATTGTATTAATTCCAATTAGTCATCTTATTTTGCTTCAATATGCTTATTTTTCTAGATACTTAGTAAATAGAATCATAGAATCATAG
>NW_009241998.1:0-1594 GCF_000690835.1 Fulmarus glacialis | reverse complement strand
CCCCCCCGATATTTAACTGGTGAAACTGTTGGAGATTTAAGTGATAGTCTGCTAGGCATTTTACTCCCAGGCCATCACTGCATTTATTGCATATAAACGATGCTCTCATTGCTCATGCCTGTTCCATATTGTTTAAAACTGATCTCATCATTTCCTCAGCTTTCTATTCCCTCCAGTGTGCCTGGAGTTCTGATTAGTAATTTACCACAGAGTTCTATAACAGTGAATACTCTACTGCTGCTGTTAATTAAATCTGTGTGGGTAACTATTCACTCACAAGAGACAATCATTGCAGCAAGATATTGTCAGGCCTGAGGCTTTGCACTAATAGAATCTGTACATATCCCAGAGGTGATATGTTCTGTATCTGGAGAGGAAGCAGTGAGCCAGATCTTCTAACATATCCAGCTAGTGATTCGGTGAATGAATGCCAAGGGGACAAGCTTCAAAAGACAATGTTCCTAAGACTGAAAGATGGCAGAATAAGAGCAAAACAATATGGATATTTTATCATTCTTGATAAAATGCAATCTCATAACCTGAGATTTACTCCATGTTTCTTTTAACTTTAATTGGGACACATGACTGACATGGAGTGCTTTAAGTTGTTAAAATTAATCATTTAGAGAGATGTCATACACAGTGAATGGTATTGTTATATTAGGAGCATAGATGAGTTGAGGAGACACATGGTAGAAGTGGTTTATAGCACAATACTGAAGAATTACATAAAGGAGCTTTAAAGAAACTACTGACAATTTGCCATCAGTTAGTTTCAGTGGTGACCCATAAAACATTCCCCTGTCAGACAATGATAGCTTTTGCCATATTCAAGATATTTTCTAACATGTGTCAGGAGGTTATGCACATCACAGGAAAAATGAAAAATTTTAAAGGTTACCATTGTCTTCATTAGCCCCATCACATTAACAAAGGGACAGTTGCCTCCAGCAGGCAATTGCTGCCTCATGAACTCCGCACATGAATTGCTGCAGTACAGGCATCTGCAACAAGATCCAGCCTATTGTTAGGAGGGAATGCCTTTTGTCATGAATTAGCATTAACTGGGTTACACAAATGGTTTAGGTACTCTACAAAGCATAGCTTTTCTTCTTAATAAAAGTTATAAAAGCTGTATATTATCTTCCAGTCTACAAAGTGAGTGATTAAAAATTATCTTTCTTCATACAGATGTAATTATATATACACATGGGGGTTTACAATAACTAATGAAAGGAGAGTTATTATAATGGACAAAGGAAATACCTGGTTAGTAGGCAATGGAAATGGTTGTCTCAAACTTTGGGAGGTGTCGTGAGATTAAACTATGTTTTTGCAAGTATACATAATGCTAGTACACACAATGATTTACCTGTTTAGAGATCAATTTTTACTATTTATACAAACATCACTGTATTCATTGTTAATAGTTTATTTGCCTTGTTTAATAGATAAAGATGAACAGGATAAGAACAGAACAGGATGAGAACAGATTTGTTCCATATACATAAATAGGCCTATATATATATCTAATAAATAGTAATGTGTATATACATAATTAATAATACATATCTTATGTAAAATAGATAATAAA
>NW_009241997.1:0-1588 GCF_000690835.1 Fulmarus glacialis | reverse complement strand
AGTTAGAGGCAGCTCTCCCTCCAGTGCTATGGGGATGAGTCTTCCTCAGCATGACTGGCCTTGGCCTGCTTGGGGTGGCGATGCCATCCCCACACCTTCAGCAGGTGTTGTGCCTCCTCCCTACTGTTGGGCTCCTGGTTCTGGCTGCGTCGTGCACATCATTCAGGAGAGCCACAAAGCGCCTAACGTGCCGACCTGCATTTCTTCTAAAATTGCTCCCTTTTCCTAATTTGTGTACTTCTATGGCCACATTTAAGCAGCTGAATTTCATCTGCGGTCCTGAGCACAATGAATGGTTCATGTGTTTGAAGAGTAGGAACGTTTTTAGAGATAACCAAACTATTAGTTGCCAGTATTTTCACAGTATTTGCAGTAGCCCTCTTGTACATAACCCAGCAATCATCTGTTAATCACAGCAACGTTTTCCTCAGGCAGGCCCGTTCTGCCTCAACTTTGCCTTCCGTCTCTGCCACAGCGGGACCATGCTGCTCCTGTGGCCTCCATCACCATGAAGCTGGGCTGCGGGCATGCCACCATGAGAGCTACAGATACGAAAACTTGATGGCGGAAAGTGTGATGTCATACTTGCACAGACCGCAAATGCCAAATCATCATAGCGACTCCTGCTCCCAGTGAACTCGATGACAAAATTAGCATTTTTACTACTTGCCAAATCATATTCATCACCCACTGCTATGGAAAAAGTGTGGAAAACAGAGCAAGATGCTAAAGGTCATCTTAAATTATGTATCAATTATACATAATTGTTGCAACTCTGTACAAATTGCTGTTTTGTTTTGACTTAGTCATATCCGTATGCAATTACAGCAATTGGTGTGCATATTACCAAATGACTCCAGAAATCTCACTAGTAATACTTTACTCTTTTCAGGTAATAAAGAAAACATGAGTGTTAAGAAAGACGCTGGCAGGGAAGGTGGATACACAGTAAATTACTAGGATTTATAAGCATCACATTGAAGATGAGAATGAAAGATGTATTTATATGTTAAAAGACTGAGCTGGCGTGAATGATTTAATCATTGACAACAATTACATTGGGTGGAGTTCTTAGGAAACCTTTTCATCAGCGTATCCTTTTCTGAGAATCGCATTAATGCTTCACAGCACAGTACCATGTGGAGCTACTAGAAATTTTTCTAAATGAAATGGCACATGTAAGAAGCAGTTTTGGAAAAGCCAGAGCGTAGATCACCCGCAGCAAAATTCTTGCAGATTATATTTTGGTTGCATTTAAATATGTTAGCCCGCAAGCTCAGACCCAGAAACACAAAATGGCCATGCAAAACTGGAGCAATATATAGTGTGTTGCACCTCACTCTGTGCTCAAAGAGAGTAAGGAGCCTCCCGTGCTTCATGAGCAAAAAATAGTATTTCCTCTGTGGCCGAAAGCCACCAACATAAATGCACTGCATTTTTTCTGGATGTCGGGGGCACCACTGCTTTCCACAAGCAAGAGAGCTGTGAATTATTACGCTATTTCCTAACCCGTAGGCAAAGCGCTCCCAGGCAGTGGGTCAGCATCAGCGTGAGCCGTGGAGGCGCCACGCCAGTAAGGTCCTACCAG
>NW_009241996.1:0-1570 GCF_000690835.1 Fulmarus glacialis | reverse complement strand
GCTTCAACTGAGCATCTATGTTTTCAGCCAGTTTATAGCTGCAAAACGCATGGGAACCAAGGACAGCATATTTAAAGTGAACTTCAGAAGACCTGCTCCCAGTCACACCAACTCTGGGCAATCAGAATTAGCTTCCACGCCTTTCAACCAAGGCTGACAGATACGTGGGAACAGCACCATGAAAGGCATTCTATCACACAGATGAAGTAACTCCTAACTTCTTTCTCTCTTGATAGATACATGGAGACAGACAAGCAACAGTTTGGAGGGCTTTCTGGAAGGTTTTGTCAGAATTGAAGGAACCAGCTAGTCCGGATTCTTCAAGATTCATCTCTCTTGAACCAGACAAACACTTCTTTTACTTACCCTGCTACCATTCAACACTTAAGGCTTACAAGGATGCTCAAGCCACACATAGTGCATTCTGCTCTCATCACTTCTATCACTAAATAATCACTAATTTTCAGAGATTATGCCAAAATTAGTAACCTTCTCCCAGACAGCTGATTAGACCAACATCCAAAGAGCTTTTCATGCTGATTCAAGGGCCGCCAGTCACAACTTCCCTGTTTCTAACGCATAAAACCTAAGTTGCCACGCATAAAACAGGATTACATATTTGACAAAGGCCGTTGATAGTTCAATATTGTCATGCATCCCAACTCAACTTCTTGCTGATTGATCATCACCACAATTAGCCTGCTCATCACATGTTCCAAGAAGATTTTTCCCTTACGTCCTCTCCCGTTCTTCATCTGCATGCTGCAAGTAGATAGTCCCACTCTGTTCCTTCACAGACTCTTCCAGAGGGGTCAACAAGTCCTCAAGCTCTTTCTGCTGTGACAGAATGAAGTCTAGCTCCTGATCCAGTCTGAAAAGAGAAAATGTTAACTACCCTACTTAGAGATTACAGACATTCTAGATCTGCCATACCACAACGCAAGAAGATGCAAAAAAGAAACAAAATCATTTCAAGCGCTCACAGTTCCGTACCTCTTCTGATCAAGCTTCACTTTCTCTACTTCTCTGTGTAATGAAGTAATCTGGAAACAGAAGACACTTAATTGTACTAAGAAAATTACTTGTTACCATAGTGTAAACTCACAGAACAGATTTTTCCAAGCTTCAAAGCCTAAAGACCAGAACAGACATACAGCGAGTCTTTCACAAGCATCAGATATAATTCACATCTGGTTTTTTGCAAGTAGAAAGTCCCACTAGATGGCTTGCTGCATCTGTAACACTGAAGGCCTTTAAGGATCTAAGCAAGCAAATCAGGTTACACTGGATGTCACTGTACCTTCTCTCCATTCTCTATCAGCGTCCGATCCCAGGCATTAACTTGCGTAGCTTGATGGAGAAAGTGTTTCTCTTGGTCTTCCAGTTCCAGACTCCACTTATTTATCAAACTCTCTAGCTGGGCATAAGTCATCACTGGAGGTGCGCTGAGAGGAAGTGCGAGACAGTACAGAACACAAGATCAAAAACCAAAATATAAACATGACAACACTCATTTCCCCTTCCTCCACCAGATACCAGCATTAATACTGCCTCTTGCCTGAGTCGCAAA
>NW_009241995.1:0-1585 GCF_000690835.1 Fulmarus glacialis | reverse complement strand
ATTTGCTGGCTGGGGTTAAACAACGACAATGGGAAAAAGCAGAGTGAGATAAACACTCACAGTGTGCCACTTCCTACCTCCTTTGTAGGTGCCCTGCCAGCGGGAGGAGCAGAGCAAGAGGAAGATGCTGAATCTCCCGGGGATTTCGAGGTACTTTCTGTGAGGGACGCAGTGGGATCCCCCTTGGTTTGCTTACTTTTGGGCTATTTACCTCTGGGCTCATTGACCTCTCCTGCTGTTCCCACCACATATTTGTAACTGGGAGCCCTTGAAATACTTGTGCTCTGGGCTAGCTGTTCATTTAGGACGGGAACCGCCTTTGAGTTTCAATTCTAGTATAGTATAGAAGGAGTGAAGTTTCCTCCTGCTTCCCCCTGGTAGTGCGGAGGTGCTCAGCTGAGAAAGATGGAGAGAGGTCATCAGTTTTGCAGGTGCCTGCTGGTGGCGAGCAACATTTCTTGTCTTTGAATTCACTCTGAAGACTCACCTAATTATGTAACCTAAGAAGTAAAACCACATCTCATGTTCTCATGTTCTTATCAAATACTTCATGTTCATGTAACAACATTTCTTTAGGACTGGGTCACACAGCTGCAGCAGAAGCTTGCCAATGCTCTTAAAAAGCAATCTATGTCAAAAGCTTCACTGGAAGTTACTATGCGCTACCACAGTGACCTTGAGGAAGACAAGCTGCGCTTGCAAAAGGAATTGGACAGAATTGAAGCTGAGGCATGGAAAGCCTGTCACTATAGGAATAAACCTGTGGGTGGCTGTCCTCCCTCTACATCATGAAAAAGGATAAAACAGTATTCTGGGAGCCAGTAGGAGAGAGATCTAAGGAAGTTAACAATGATCCCTGGTCATAATTCATGAAGCCAGTGAAACCTTCAGCCAGGTGGCCCCCCTCTTCCTCTTCCAAAGTGCAAGATAGTGTTACTTGAATCATCAAAAAGCCAACTGGTTTCTGTTGCAAGAGACAATCTTGAGGAACACAGCAGAAGCTCTTGTTCAGGCTCTGGGGTAGTATTGCAGCAATGTCCTTTCTCTTCCCTTCTTCCTCCCCTTCCCTGCTGATAAATGCAGCTGGCCCTTTGGAGAGCTCCTCACAAGCCAGAGGGGCAAGGCAGTGTGTCAGGAGCAGCCCTCAGGTGGCCAGGTAGAAACAGAGCAGTTTGTTCTCTCTCGAAACGCACCTCTGCTCTGAGGCACTATTTCCCTGTTCAGGATATCGCACTTTCTGCATATTCTTCTGTTTGTATACAACCGATATTCCTTATTTGTAGCTTGCTAAATATGTGTGAAGATTGTTGTCTTTGTTTTGGGTGCACAGTGTGTAAAACAATGTGAACCTTCTTCATGGTTGAAGGAACTTTTGAAGAGTTGTTAGGGTTTGGGCTTTTTATAATAGTGCAGGTGTCAGAACCATGTGGATTGAACTAAGCAAGAAGCAGAGCTTGTTTGTAGGTGGGGTGTTTGTACTGTATATGCAAAGCAGCATCTCGGGATCTTTTTCCCCCACCTTCTTTGTCCCTGCTGTAATTTGCCTCCTGTAAGTAGCCTTCTTGCAAGTGAATTGTAAGCTACT
>NW_009241994.1:0-1559 GCF_000690835.1 Fulmarus glacialis | reverse complement strand
CTATCCCAGCCAAAACCAGCACAAAGTATCATTTAGTTATATGTATTTTAAAGTAAAGGCTGTTCTTCCTTTGCCATTACCTATATTGTATTTATACTTGCATTGGAAGTTCTGAAATGTTCGTGCCTCAAAAGACTCAAGAAGTCTGCAACTGGATTTATTGTTGAGATAACATAAAAGTAGGAAAAATGCCAGTGAGCTCTGGAAGGCACATGTTGGGCCCCTGCTTGGAGAGCTCTCTTCAGCCTCCACCCTGGCCGTTGAGCACGAGCCCTGCGTGCTTGCCTGCTCCTTTTCCAGCAAAGATGCAGAATCCAAAATAAAATGCAAAGAGGAATTAATAGCACTATTCTTGCCTTTGCCTGCCTTTAATTATTGTCATTATTTGTTATGGACCAAATGCCCGAGTCCCAGTACTGTCGTTTCTCCACTCTGTTGTCAGTCTGGTGTCGCAAGGGATGGCAACAGCGAAGCAGTGGTGTTACTGCTCCTATGGCACCAGACCATAGGCAGCTTGTCTTCCCGCAGTTGAATGGTTGCCACCTCAAGATTAAAGAAGGATCTTTTATTTTGCAGTGTCTTAACACTTGAAAATGTTTTATAGCCAAGCCCAAGTCAGATGCACAGAAAGATGCAAGAAATCTGTGGTTCCTCCACTTGTCTTTTTATCTCTGTTGCTCGCTCCTCCATCTGGCTGCTTTCTTCAGTACTCGACTGCTGCCTCCGAGAGTTTTATGTTTCTCTACGTACTCCCGGTTCCTGTAAGCGCTCTTTCTCCCGCAGTTAGGGAACTGAAAATGCATCTCTTAGGTTTGACTTTTTGGGGTGTGATTGGTGCCACGTTAGATGGGAATAAGTTGGGTATATGTTTTACTGATCTGCTGGGCTGGCACGCTGGTGAGCGGCAGCACTTGGGTAACCTGAATGTTTCCATGAGTGGCTGCGGTCAGACATTCACAGCTTCCTGAAGCTTTGGCTTTTGAGGCTGAAATTCTCCAGACTTGCCCTGGACTGGCTTTAGTTAATTTATATATATGTAGGTATGTGGACTATTTTTTAGGCATAAGCAGACTTAATCTGCTGATCTGAAAGTGGTCAAACCAACTCCTCTGTATTTCTGTAGCAATAATACGATGTGCAAAAATGACTGGGTCATTGATTAATTGCCTCTACCCTTGTTGTTGGTGCAGGGGGGTGATTCTTGCTCTACCTTTAGCTCAGACAATTTAGATTAAAAATAACCTCAACCCACTATGGTGCAAGACTTTTGAGGCTGCTCAGCAGTTTGGGAGGTTAAATGAAACCTAAGGATCCCGGGCTGTTGGGTGGGATTCAGAGAGGTATGTTCGTAAGCACTGATGGAAAGGAAGGGGTGATTAGACTGTCTTCCTTCTCACACAGCTGCAGACAGCTCTAATGTGTTAGATAACACTGCAGTTCAATCGCTGCATGCTGATAAAATTCATCTATCTTCATTTACTATCCTGCTGCTGTTCTTTCCTTTTCTCCTTATATTAGTGTGTTGGTTAGTTGACATAGAATCATAGAATCATTAAGGT
>NW_009241993.1:0-1583 GCF_000690835.1 Fulmarus glacialis | reverse complement strand
TTAACTCTATCGCAGCCAAAATCAGGACAGACTAAGAGTAGCTGTTTCCACATAGGTGTGCATTCCACCACTCTGAGGGGAACCAGCTCACAGATTTTTGAATACTTTGAATAGGTGCCCCTGAGGGGGTATGCTAAGCTCAATCCCTGTGTAACCTGAAGATGAGTTCAAGGGTCCTGAGATAAAAGCTAAATGTCCTCACATCTTAAGAATCCTGCTCTAACTAGAAAACTTCAGAGAAGTTTACTGATCAAATATTTTGCTTCTGTTTTCTCTTTCAGATCTCCTCACATCTCTTCATAAATTCTTTGCTTCCCAAGGGTCATACCTGATCTCTGCACTTGATTTTTTTTACAATCTGGAAAGACCCTTTTGTACATCAGTAAGGGAACAGGAGAACCCTTCTGTATTTGTTGTAAATCTAAAGGAAGATCAAGGTGGCAGGGGTTCTGGAACCAACTCCTTATCTGTGTCAAAGGGTGGATATGTGGGGAGCTGTATTGCTAATGCGGTGTGCGCTGTCACTGTGTTGTTGATTGACAGCTGACTTACAGCCTACAGGGCTGTCAAGTCAGCCTCTTCCCAAACCCTGAATTTGCACATAAAAGAGATGTGAGACTTGTGCTCAGAGAAACAAAACTTCCTGAGGAGAACACTCCTATTGGTTCCTAGAAAAGAGATGAATTTGACTAGCTTGCTCTAATTATGGGATTTTCAGGGTTGCCAAGGGCCGTATGGACCTCTCTTACTGCAAGAAGCAAATGAATGGATACTGTCTCAATTCAAAACCTGCTGCACTTTCATGGTCATTTTAGATGGACAGCTTTATCAATTACCTACAGGACATCACTCAGTGATGGATGGTCACCTGTGCTCAGCAACCACAGTGGGAAAGCAGTGCTGGCAGAGGCAGTAAGTACCTGAGCCTGACTCAGCCAGTGCTCCTTCCTCCCCAAGATGTTGCCCCGTCATTCCTGGTCTGAAGCACAATGCAGGAACCAGAACCATTCCTGGTCTTCCCTCTGGCAGCTCATGGCTGTGGGCTTAAAAAGCAGTCCAAAAAAATGAGAAAGAAAAGGGACAGAGTAGAGAGATCAAATTAAAACCCAGCCATGGAGCACAGCAGTTGCAGAAAGCTTTATTGAGGAATCCTGCAAAGGCAGGGACATCCCTTCATTACCAGCTATGTCTCATTAAAGTGTGGGTGAACAGTGTCTGTCCTAAGCCAAACCCAGCCATGAGGAGAGCCTCTGCATGGCTCTGCCTGGTCACTTGAGCACAATGGAGCACAGGAAGCTCTGCTTGTCCTCCTTTTCCTTAATTGCCCCTTAACTCTCTACTCTGCTTTTCTCCCCCTAGCCTGAACCTCTTCAGACCAGGATCAACGGCTTTTTCTCAGGAGAAATTGTAGTGTGACTGGTGTTTTATTTGGGGTGGCGGGGAGGAGGACTGAGGTGTGGAGCAGTGAAGGGACTGCGAATGGGTCTGTGACAGCCGGGAAAGGAACCCAGGGGATGCCAGGCCTGCTGGCCCCCAGCTGCTGGAGGGGAGCATGCTCTCCTCCATCCTGCCTCCCTCGCCCC
>NW_009241992.1:0-1555 GCF_000690835.1 Fulmarus glacialis | reverse complement strand
TATGTTGGTTATTTTTAGCTCCCTCTCAGTTAGAAACAAGTCACTGATGTTGCCATCCTGTTTTAGAAATGGGAACATCTCCACAGTCACAAGTCAGCTGATTTCAGTGAGAATATTTTAAGCTGTGTTAGGTGATTGTGTAGGCTTCATTCCTGTGTGTGCTAATAATGAGCTGAATTCTTCTCTGGGCCACACTGATGCAAATCCATGAAATTAGTCATTGGAGTTACTCCAGGTGCTCTTCTGTTTCAGTGAGGACTGGCTCTGTGAACCTGCTGAGTCTGGTGAATATTGGTTGCAAGGTCTAGACTGAAAGTCCCATATTGTTAGACTGTGTGTATAAATCTGTCTGTAATCACACATGTGCACACATTCTTTTTTCAAAATCTGATTACACCAACTTCTTAGTTTAACACCAGTGACTTCAGTGAAGGATGCTTTTTCGTAATGTTTAAATAACTGAGACTTCAGTTTTACCCTGCAGACTATATTGAGAACAGAGCAAGTGCAGGCAGAGATTCTTACGGTGTTCCTTCAGCAGTTGATCAAATCGGTTGTGAAAGGAGACAATGCAGAAAAGCAGTAAGCTCTAACATGATTTTGGATGAAATGAAAAACTTCAATCTGCTGCCTGGTTGGAATAAATGTATTTTTCCCCAGGAAAAATAGTGCATATCGTTGCTGCATGTTTAAAGTAGTTTAGTTGATGCTAATAATTAACATCTCCATGTGAAGTAAGGAGGGTTACCTTTTTATATAAAAGTAGACAAAGAAGGTTGCTTGCAGTAGTATTTTCAATAGCATAAAAATGGCTTAACTGCTTTTAAATGGGGTGTAGATACCTAGGGAAATGGAGGGAAGTAGTAATTTGAATCTAACTTGCTGAATGATAAGGCTTTAAGTATAGCAGAATTTACAAGGGTAGTAAATAAACACTTCTGTCAAAAGGCGGTAAAACTTTGCATTATAGCAGAATGGCTTTTTCCTCCACCCTTGTATTTCCCTGTTTCCCTGTTCTGAGACTATATGACACTATCTCCCAACTTAACCTGTCTGGACAGCAAGCATTTGTGGCTAAATCTGTTCTGCAAAGTAAATATAATGTAGTAGCTCTAGTAGAGAAAAAATAGGTAAAGAATCTGTTTCCTCTTGATACTGTTTCTAGTACTGAGGAAAGTAAGTCTGTTCCCGTTCTACTTCTTGTGAAATGAATTGGTTGAAGGAATGTTATAAGAGAATACTTGTTTGATAATTATGTAGTGTGTTGTATTAGGTATTTAAATATTTAAAATAGGCCTGTTTGGTGGATAGATTTAGAGGGTTTGTAACGACACTGAAAGCTGCAGCCGTTTTCCTGAGGTAGTAACTAAATCATGAAGTGCCTTACTAGCAACGGGTTAGCTGTGCACTCAGAGTCCCTGCAAATAATACCTTTTTTGGAAAGTCTGAACAAGTTTTATGAAGCTGTGCTTGTAGTAGCCTCTGACTTTGTTACTGTGAGATACATCAGAACACCAAGATAGTGCTGTCCTACTGGTTTACCTTTAGAGAAGAG
>NW_009241991.1:0-1545 GCF_000690835.1 Fulmarus glacialis | reverse complement strand
AGTTTTGGCTGGAAATGCTTTGATGTGTAGCGGCCAAAAGGAAACAATCTCTTATGTTCAGATGGTCTGGATGCCTTTCTATTTAGGAAGGAAGATATGAATTGTGCAAAAGAAAAAGTATCTTTCTCCATCCATTTGTGCATTTTAAAAAGCTTTGGTATCTGTCCAACTGTTCTTTAGCTTAGCCCCAGAAGAGGGGACACTGAGGGACATCATTGCAAGATGGGACCATTCTGAATTCAGCCTTTCTTCCTTGTGTGATTTGAATGTGTCAGATGGCACATCTCATCATTAGCTGAGGCCCAGTTGGCACTACTTGAAAACCCCAACACATTTCTCTATATCCATGCAACTGTATGTAGACATAAGGCAGAAAAATTGTATTCCTTCAAAATTACTTTAGCTGTACTTGTATTAAGTTGTTCTTGGGCATGCTTACCGTGTTCAGACTTTGTATCCTATCCCCAGCTATGTAGGAGAAGATACTGCCACAAACTTTTCCCAGACATCTGCAGATCCATGTTAGAGGCCCCTTCAGCAGTTCATTCTGGTGAAAAACTCCTTTGCAGCCAAGTAGTAACTGAGGGGAGGAAAAGTGCAAAACTTTTTTATTTCTCCTTATTGCAGGATTATTTCATGCAGAAAACGGTCATTCCATCTTCTCTAATAGCCTTGCCTCTTAACCAAGATTGCTGAAACTGCTTGCCATCCCGGTATCCTTTAAATTGTGTTCTTCCCAAGAGCACACCACATGTTCTTCCTGCTTCTTATTGTTAGGCACGAGTCCTGGAGGTCACTATGCGACTGGTTTTAGAGCACTGACCTCAGTGAGAAAGGGCAGTTGGCTGCACTCATGACTGCAGAGTATAGGAAGTCCCTTTTTGCCCTAAAACTTCTTCCAGACAGATGCACAAACTGTACTGTGAGTATTGGTACTAAGTAAAGAGGGAGCAGAGAAATGAGAAGGGCGTAGAGCTGGATGCTCTATAGTCACCTGATGGGTACAGCTTGGGCAGAAAGAGCATGTGCTCCTGCAGTTTGAAGTAAAGTATAGCATGCAGGATTTCCACCATTCCCAGCAGATTCTATTAAATTGGCAAATTCTGGTGTGCAATAGGTATTTCCCTTTAAGTTTCCTTTATCATTTTACAAGTAAGTATTTCACAAGCATAAATGAACTGCATGTCTAATAAAATTAAGATGTGCAATATCTTGTTTGTGGTTTTCTACTAGAAAAACTTAAGGCTAGATTTAGTAGACTATGTTAGACTCCTTTTATTCTGGTATTTGTGAGCTTCCTTCAAAAATGTTTGATTTAAACAAATAATGGTGAAAATATACCTGTTATGTGAAAGAAGTTCCAAAAGAGATACCGTGTCAAGCCTTGCAGCTTAGCTCTGTGGAAAGTCTGAAGCCTGCCAGCACTGTCAGCAGTCTGACACACTGAGTTATTTCGTAACTCATCACCCCCTTAAAATCAGTTCAGGTTGAGAGAATCCAGTAGAGACAAAGCCGACAATTACGTCTTTTGGAAAGAGGAATGAC
>NW_009241990.1:0-1586 GCF_000690835.1 Fulmarus glacialis | reverse complement strand
ATTTTGCAGGCTCAGCTAGTGCAAGCAGCGAGTTTAGTGTAGGAGATCAGTGAGCAAAGTAAAAAGGCTTTGGAAGGGGTCCATGCAGGAACTGGCAAGAAGGAAGGGGTAAAAGCTTTGTGATTTTTTTTGGAAAATGGCAGTGTTCCTCTCTAGGCAACTCCATTGGGGCATGGTGTGGGGCTCCTCTCTGTCCATGTATTCCCTGGCTTCCCTCCCCAGAATCCTCAGGGGTTGAAGGGATGGGTCCTTGGTGAGAGGTCACTACCTACCTCCTAGGGTCAATTCCTGGAATAGGCCTGTAAAGGAAGTTAGTGGGCCTCATCCTCGCTTTTGCTGAAATTGTAGTCCTGCATCTGGATGTGGTCTCGCTCAGGAGCAGGACTAGGGTGCTAGGTAGCGTCTAGGGAATATGGTAGAGTTGTGGGCAAGCTCAGGGGGGGTGGGGTGGTACTGTATGCTGGTGCAGGGTAGTGCAGCAGAGTGTTAAAGAAGCAGTACAGCTTGTCTGTTGGACACTGTCTGTCTCACTTGAATGGGCACTAACATTTAATGAAAGGAAGAAAGAACCCCTGCCCACCCTCTTTCATAAAAGGAAAAAACCCTACTGTGCACTGAAAATGCCAGAAATGGAAAAAGAGGCAAGGATGAAGGACTTAAAGGAGGAGACAGGAGTACTGTAGCAATGGCACAAAGAAAATGAGAAGGCACAATCTTGTAGTGCAGATTCTAGGCATGAAGAGGTAGGGTTGGAGTCTGCTGAGGAGACAGGATGGAAGTACGCAGGGGATGGTAATGGGAAGCGGGAGCTGGGAGTACCAGTAGGATCCTGTTTGCCTCTGGAAATGACCCTTGGTGGCTGTGCAGCTCTTTGGCCTTGTACAGAGGCCTCTCGTCGTTGCTGAAGCTGTTTCAGTCTTGGATCGATGCTGTGGGCTTGGGATTGGAAACACTGGGTAAACCTAGCCATGTGTACAGGCACAGGGCTGTGAGGTCTCCTGCCGTTGTCTGTGCCACAGTGTGGTCTCTGCAGTCTTCTGAGAGGAGTGATGAAGCTCGTTGGTCGTGCAGACTGTTTTCTGATGAGCCCTGAGTCAGGCCGCTTTAGGGGATGGGAGAAGTAGTTTTCTGTACAGTCAATCATTGTGTGGAACAGTTTGGTTCTACCCCCTTCCTCAAAGGAAGTGTGTGAAGGCTAAACATGCTGGAACCACTCTTGAGCACTGCAGTGTTGGGGAGACCCGCGTCTGCATGCAGCAACACAAACACACGAGCCCCTCTGCTGGGGAGAGCACACACATGTATGTTTGTACTGTGCAGGCCTTCCCCCGTCTGTGCGGGCCCACGCGCATACACTGACGCACAGCCATACACAGGAAATAGAGGGCTGTGATTGAATATTGATGGTGTTTGAACTAATTAACCAGCAGAAGCAAAGCTGAATGAATCTCAGAGGTGCTGCACTCCTCCCGCAAGCTCTGTTCTTGCCTGTAAGACCAGGTGTTTACAGTGCGCTGATTTTGCCCCCCTACCCATTCCCCTGGGAGACCTCTTTATTTGAAAAACAGATTCTTGGCTTCCTGCTG